>NC_055995.1:124873547-125075599 GCF_018446385.1 Zingiber officinale | reverse complement strand
CTCGAATGGGAAATCCTACAAGTGTCAACATCTGTGAAAAGCTATTCGAACCAGATATTATATATTAGCATTTGAAGCCATGACATACAGACAGAATTATGATAAGAATTAGTGCAATAATGATTCCCAAAACAATCAACTTAATCTTCATGTTCTGAAGCCACATCTTCCTCCTGATTTGTGTTCCTTGCTGTCTAAAATCCTGTGCCTCAGAGCAAAGGTTCTCAGTCTTATTGACAAGCAACTAAATTTTCTCACCACGATCAAGAACCTATAACCCAAAAAGATCAGTTAAAAAGAAACACAAAGAATGTCCTCAAGCAGGGAATGCCAAAAACCTAAGAATGAAATAATGTGACATCACAAGCACAAAGAACCTTTTCAATGTTTTCCATCATAACTCCTTTGACTTCTGAAACCTGAGCTTTCACCTTTGTGAGTTTGCTAATCTCTTCAAGGTGATCTATGCAGTACTGCATGTGCTCTTTCAGCTTGGACCTGATGAGTTAGCAAAATGTTCCATGATAATCGTGGTTAGACAAAAGCTGAAAGACTAGAATCTGAGTGATCATTGAAAACATTACCCAAATTCACGGGTAAGGCTATTGGTTGCAGCAATTGCAGCTTTTCGTCCATATCTTTTGTTGAAGTCCTCCTTCACCCTTTCCAGAAAGGCAATGGGAATTTGCCTCCCTAGTGATTCAACGGCAACCACACAGTATGCGAAGTGCTCCATGAAGGAGAAGAAGTACAGCAAGTCATGCCCAGAGGTTGTCGTCTCTTCCCTTGGTAAGAACATTTTATTTTATAGCTGGCTCATAAAATATTTAATTCGTAATAAAATTATACATCGAACCAAATTCAAACCCATAAACTGATAAAGGAGTAAACACAAACTGAGCTTCGATTACCTAAAAGAATCAACTTGAATGAGTGTTCTAATTAAGAGAAAACAAACTATGAAGTTGCAAACAAATCCAAGAATCACATACTATACAGAAACATCAAAATATATCTCAAAAGGATGTTAAGACCATAATATGCAACTCACAAGCACTATCAGTCAAAGTAAGCGAAAACAAAATGGGGAAATGAAGAACAAAAACAAAGGTAGACACCCTAAGGAGATCAGATTCCTAGGACAACAACCACCAAAATATTCCCACAAGCATTCAATGAAAATGCCCTAGAGCTAAAAAATTTCCAAAAGCAATCGAAGCTCAGGTATGACTCTCAAACCATTTGGAACCTGTCAAGAAAGGAAATCATATCAATAGATTAACTACCATTTCAAGTGCACATATAAATAGACTTAGACACATACGAGATCGTTGATGTCTAAGGGAAGGAGGTTGCAGGAGGTGGTCCAGCAAACTGCACATATGGGAATTGCACCTATAACATGTAACAAATTTAAACTATTAATGAATTCAGTTTGGGAACAAAGAAGTTACATGTAGTTCAACAAAGATGTATATATACCTGAGAAAGTTGTGATGTCAATAATGGTGGAAATTGAGTCTCAGTCATATTGAAACTACTAACAGAACTACCAATTGTCGGCACAAAATTTATAGGCTAAAACAAAAAAATAAAAAACAATCTTAGCTGGTTATAATATAAATTATCTAACATAAGTAAAACAAATACCAACTTGATCACTAAACCGGTCACATTGTACGCTGGCCACGCTGGAAATAGTTTGATCTACACCCTGTGTTATAAAAAAATAGTGTGATTTAACTTATTCGAATTTAACAACAAATAATACCAAATAAACAAAATTTGCGAAGTTTTGGAATAGAAACCATTACAATTGTTGAAGCTTGATTTGTTTTCCTCGCTGCTTTTCTTTTCCTTGAAATCTTCTCTAACCCACCTTTCAACCTTTTACCTGACACAGTTTTTTTCTTCATTTTAATCCCTTTCACTCCAGTAGAGTTCCCTTCAATTTCCCAGGATGCTTGGCTCACATTTGATTGTTGGACATTTGATTCAGTACCTTGTAACTTATCATCCACCATCTTACACAAGCTCAACATAGCATCTTTAACAAACATGTAAGTGTCATCCCTTTCTGCTGCCTTAGTAACCAATTGAACATTCAACCCACACAACTCTTTGTAACGCATATTTTGAAGTACTTTTGGATCCAAAGTAGCATTTGTTAGGAACTTTCGTACGGCTAGAGAGGGGGTGTGAATAGCCGCCCCAAATTCTCGCGTTTCTTCCTACGATTAGGGTTAGCGCAGCGGAAAATACAATGTAGAAACGACAAAGAAAGAGATCAAACCTCAACGCATCGATGTAACGAGGTTCGGAGATGAAACTCCTACTCCTCGGCGTGTCCGTAAGGTGGACGAGCCCTATCAATCCGTCGGTGGATGAGTCCCCGGAAAACCGGCTAAATCAAACACTCCTTCTGGGTGGAGAAACCTCGCCACAAAGTCTCTTGCAACAGCAAGATAAGTGTACAAGAAATACAACAAGAAGCAAGAACAATAAGAATGTAAAAACACACACTATCTTGCCTTCGACTGGTTTCCGTTGACGAAGCAGCAACTTCACGGAACGATAGCAGCAGCTGACCAGCCGGGGAAGCTCACACGAAGCTTCACGAAGTAGAGAGCTCAGCAAAGCTCAAGCACAGCAAGAAGCAGGGGCAAAGAGAAGAAGAAAAAGGAGTTCAACAGTAGCTTCTCAACCTCTTTTATAACCTGCGAAGAAGACAGAAGAAACTAGCCGTTGCGTCGCAACGGCTAGAACCCTGATCGGTCTGTGGACCGATCAGGGAAGAGGCCTTTGCTTCTGTTCCGTCCCTGATTGGTCCACAGACCGATCAGGGAACTTCCTGATCGGTCTGGGGACCGATCAGTGAAGAAGCTTTGCTTCTGTTCCGTCCCTGATCGGTCCATGGACCGATCAGGGAACCTCCTGATCGGTCCATAGACCGATCAGGGAACTTCCTGATCGGTCTGGGGACCGATCAGGCTTTGTGCTGATCGGTCCCTTGACCGATCAGCCCCTCTCGCGCCTCGCTCCTGTTCGGCTTCTGATCGACTCCTGATCGGTCACCAGACCTATCAGTTATCACACAGTATGCTACTGATGTGTTACTGATCGGTCACCAGACCGATCAGAATATTCGCGGTATCACTGGATCGATCACCAGATCGATCCAGCTCATGGTTTTCGCCCAAACCAAGTTCAAACCAACATCCGGTCAATCTTGACCTGTTGGTACATCATGCTTAGCATCCGGTCAGTCCCTTGACCTGCTAAGACTCTCCACCAAGTGTCCGGTCAATCCCTTTGACCCACTTGGACTTTCCTCTTCGTGCCAAGTATCTGATCACTCCCTTGATCTACTTGGACTTCCCAACACCAGATGTCCGATCACCCTTGATCCATCTGGATTTTCCCTTGCCTGGCTTCACTCACCAGGACTTTCACCTAGCTTCACTCACTAGGGTTTTCACCTGGCTTCACTCACCAGGATTTCCAATCTGCCTGGCTTCACTCACCAGGACTTCCAAACTGCCTGGCTTCACTCACCAGGACTTTCCCGAATGCCTGGCTTCACTCACCAGGACTTCCACTTTCACCTAGCTTCACTCACTAGGATTTTCACCTGGCTTCACTCACTAGGGTTTTCACCTGGCTTCACTCACCAGGACTTTCCCGACTGCCTGGCTTCACTCACCAGGACTTCTCCGACTGCCTGGCTTCACTCACCAGGACTTTCCACACTGCCTAACATCCCAGTTAGGACTTTCCCACTGCCTGGCTTCACTCACCAGGACTTCTCCGACTGCCTGGCTTCACTCACCAGGACTTTCCACACTGCCTAACATCCCAGTTAGGACTTTCCCACTGCCTGGCTTCACTCACCAGGACTTTCCCTCGTGCCAAGCTCCCTGCTTGGACTTCTCCGTGCCAAGTCTCCATACTTGGACTTTTCCAGTGCCAAGTCTCCATACTTGGACTTTTCCCGTGCCAAGTCTCCATACTTGGACTTTTCGCATGCCAAGCTCCCTGCTTGGACCTTTCCAGTGCCAAGTCTCCATACTTGGACTTTTCAGGTCAACCAGGTCAACCTTGACCTACGGTTACACCAATAATCTCCCAAACATCTATTCTTGTCCCATATCAAGAATAGAACTCCCTCACGAGTGTCAAACATCAACATGCAACTCAACTAGGTCAACCTTGACCTAAAGTTGCATCAACAATCTTCCCAAGTCAAACATCAAAATACAACTCGAGTCAAGTCAACTTGAGTCGGGTCAACCAGGTCAACCTTGACCTAAGGTGCAAACCTTGACCTAAGGTTGCACCAACAATCTCCCCCTTTTTGATGTTTGACAAAATCATAATCAAGTTAGGTTAACCCGATAACCTAACTTAGGTTTTCCAACCATCTTCCAATGTCCAATGTTCTTTCCTTGAACATTCTCCCCTTAGGTTAACCCGATAACCTAACTTGGGTTCTCCAATAATTCTCCCCCTTTTTGACACACATCAAAAAGAATTCCAATGTTCTTCCTCGAACATTCCTTGACATTCTTCCCCTAGCTTAGGTTAAACCGATAACCTAACTTGGGTTCTCCAATAACTCTCCAATGAGCACTCTCCCCTTTTTGACACACATCAAAAAGAAAAAGGAGAGTATCAAGGTCAAGAGTTTCTTCCTAATGAAAGTCCCATACCTTTCATTGAAACTCTTAATTTCCCCCTTGATACTAAACTCAACAATCAACTTAGTGATAATCCCATATCACTAATCCTTAAAAATCTTAAGGAGTAAAAACTCCCCCTAAAAGCCAACTCCCTGACCATTGCACCAACAATGTCTTTGGGAGTTCCAAACCTTTAGAAATCTATAAAACCCAACTTCTGAAATTTCAGACCAACAATTGAAATCGAATCAGATTCGATCGGTCCCCGACCGATTGAATCCCCATGGATCGTCCCGCACCATCAGCCTTCACCGATCGCACCTGCAATGAATTTATCGATCGCCCCGCACCGATCCATGCTGGATCGGCCCGCATCGATCAGATTTCACCGGATCGGTCCCCGCACCGATCCGTACTGATAAGATTTCAAATTTCCTTCCCTAAATTCAGAAACTCCTAGAAAATTCCAGAAAATTAAAAAATGTGAAATTTGAGGATACATTCCTCATAACATATACTACCATGGAAAAATAGTTTTCTATGAAAGTAGTTTCCATTTTTCAATCTTGATACAAAGTTCAAAAACTTTGAAAAAGTTCAAGTTTAACTCAACTTTGTATCACAATGTTCAATGATGAATGCTATCACTAGGAAAGCTTCATCAAGGTTTTTCAAATCAATTTTAAAATGCTTTTAAAACCATTTGAATTTAGGACCATAATCTTAGGGCTATATGCACATAACTTGTACACAAGCTTTCCCTATGATCCTCCATATCTTGAATTAGGCTCATCTAGGTACAAGAACTATGCACCTTGATCCTAATTCATGATCCTAATATCTCACACACATCTAAAGTGTATCAAGCACATCCATGTCAATTTTGATGTGAGATATGGGTTTAGGTATCTTAGGCTAAGGTCTCATGCATTTTCTAAACACAAATTTGATCTCAATATCAAAATATGTTTTTCATCCTTAAATCAATTCAATTGATTATTAATGCAAGAGATGATGACATGGCATAAAATGGTATCATAAATGAGAACATGTGCCAATGTCATGATGTCATGGCATAAAGTTTGAAACTAAACTAACACATGACATATAAACTAGCCTAAGTATTATCATGACATTTCAAATGATAATAAAATAAATATGATGTCATGGCATGGCATATGGCAACCAATCATGGCAAGTTAGCTCAAATAAAATACCTAAATCCGTATCTAAGTATCCTTAGCCTTAGCTAACTTAAAATCTAACCCTAGATTGCCCATATATCCCTAAGAGAAAACCAAAATCCCAATTATGGTATTTCTCTAGGTTTTCCTCAAATTGTGCCAATTGAAATTAACATCATCATTTTCCATGATGGCACATTTTACTCTTCCAAGGAGTAAATGATAATTCCTTTTCATTTTCAAAGGTTCACAAAACCTTGAAAATGCTCCTTGAGTGTCAATTTCCTCAAAGTTGGGTTAACTACCCTTCTTATTGGAGTTGACACTCTCTAACCCATTTATGGGGTAGAGAAGATGCTCCTAGGAACCCAATACCTATTAGAGCTCATTGGGTTCACTAAATATTCACTAGGGATGACTTCCCTAGCAACTCTCCTAATGACCCTCTTAGGCTTTAAAGCCTTGGTCATTTGGGACTCATCAAGATCAACTCTAGGGGTGACTCCCCTTGTGACCTTGGTGGTGGTCTTCCTAGCCCTAGGTTTTGTTCCATAATTGAATGGAACATTATGATAAGTGGGCTTGACCACTTGGGACTTAGGTTTGTGACCCAAACCCTTTTTGTCCTTGGACATTGGTTTTTGACCCTTAAACCCTAGAGATGACTTCTCCAAGTTCTTAAGAGCCTTTTCCAAAGTATCAAGTCTTGACCTCAAGACTTGATTCTCCTTCTCTAATACCTCAATTTTTGATTTGTCATTTTTCTTTGAGGCATTCCTAGGCATGTGTCTAGTTGATTTGGGATTCCTACCTAGGTTCTCCTTAACCTTAGATGAGGTAATTCTAGGGTTGGCTTTCCTAGGGTTATCCTTATCTAGGCTCACATGTTTGGCACCTAAGCATGTGTATTGATTTCTAATGTTATCATGCTTATCATTATTGACTAGTGCAATAAAATTTCTAGCATGTATCTTACTAGTATTGCACGAATGAGACTTAAATGATACCTTAGGGTTTGCCTTAGCTCCCATAGAAGTGCTCTGCTCTGCCCTTGTGAGGTTGCCTCCCCCTCGGACAATGACTCCGATAATGTCCCCTTCGCTTGCATTGGAAGCACACCACGTGCTCCTTGCCCTTGCGTGTCGGGACTCCGGCTACCTTGACCTTTGGCGCCGGTGGAGTCTTCCTTACCCTCTTTGGACACTTACTCTTGTAGTGCCCAAATTCCCTACACTCAAAGCATATTATATGTAACTTATTTGAAATTGAAATGCTTGAGTTACCTAGGTTTGGGGATGGGTGTGAGCTCTCTTCCTCATCCCTTCCGGAGGTAGATGTCTCTTCTTCTTGTCTGAACTTGAACAAGAGGAACTCTCCTCCTCTTCTTCCTTGGATGTTGAGTAGCCCTCAACTCCCAATTCGCTCCCTCCATGATGTGAGCTACTTGGCTCACTAGGCTCCTCTTCATGGCTTGAAGTGGAGCTCTCCTCATGGTACTTGGCCAAGTTATCCCATAATTCCTTGGCATTGTTGTATTCACCTATCTTACGCAAAATATTAGTAGGTAATGAAAATTCAATTGTTTTAGTTACCTCATTGTTGATCGTGGATTGATGGACTTGTTCCTTTGTCCACTTGTTCTTCTCTAGAGGCTCTCCTTCTTTATCCATTGGAGGAGTAAAACCTTCTTGTACACAAAACCAATTCAACATATTAGTCCTAAGAAAATACATCATCCTTACCTTCCAATATGCGAAGTTGTCGTTGTAGAAGGGTGGAATGGTGATGTCTTCTCCGAATTGATCCATCTCTAGCTTTGCTCCCACGGGTGTTGATCCGATGAAGAGCGACCTCGCTCTGATACCACTTGTTAGGATCTTTCGTACGGCTAGAGAGGGGTGTGAATATCACCCAAATTCGTGCTTCTTCCTACGATTAGGTTAGCGCAGAGGAAATACAATGTAGAAACGATAAAGAAAGAGATCAAACCTCAACGACGATGTAACGAGGTCTGAGATGAACTCCTACTCCTCGGCGTGTCCGTAAGGTGGACGAGCCCTATCAATCCGTCGGTGGATGAGTCCCCGGAAAACCGGCTAAATCAAACACTCCTTCTGGGTGGAGAAACCTCGCCACAAAGTCTCTTGCAACAGCAAGATAAGTGTACAAGAAATACAACAAGAAGCAAGAACAATAAGAATGTAAAAACACACACTATCTTGCCTTCGACTGGTTTCCGTTGACGAAGCAGCAACTTCACGGAACGATAGCAGCAGCTGACCAGCCGGGGAAGCTCACACGAAGCTTCACGAAGTAGAGAGCTCAGCAAAGCTCAAGCACAGCAAGAAGCAGGGGCAAAGAGAAGAAGAAGAAGAAGTTCAACAGTAGCTTCTCAACCTCTTTTATAACCTGCGAAGAAGACAGAAGAAACTAGGGTCTCGCTATAGTTCGATCGGTCGTGGACCGATCGGGAGGATGCCTGTTCGGTCTCATGGGGTACAACACCTAATTCGGTGCTCACTCGACACATTCCTAGAACAGAGTGGAGGAAAATTGAGCTCGATTGACCTTGAGGTCCGAACGATTCTGACCGCGGATCAGGGAAATTGTTATTTACCGATGAAAAGAGCTTGTCGGTCCACGGTTGCTATGCCAACTCCAATCGAGCTGGAGGCCCAGGATGGTGCCGGGCCTTGGTTCAATCAATCACCTGATCGATTGACCAACCCAAACTTGCTCAAACTCAAGTTTAGGGTTCCACATCCAACATCCGGTCACTGTAACCTATTGGAACTCCTCATTGCCTAACATCTGGTCAACTTTGACCTGCTGGGACTTCATCACCAAGTGTTCGGTCAATCTCTTGACCAACTTGGGCTTTCTTCCTCATGCCAAATGTTTGGTCAACTTTGACCCACTTGGACTTATCATCTCGTGCCAAGTGTCTGGTCCTCCATAACTCACTTGGACTTCCAAACACCAGATGTTCAACCAGCCTTGACCCATCTGGATTTCCACATACTTGGCTTCACTTCACTAGTGCTTTTCATCACCTAACTTAACTCACCAGGATTTTCCTCTACATAGCTTCACTCACGAGGACTTTTCACCTGACTTCACTCATCAGGACTTTTCCCACTTCCTAGCTTCACTTACTAGGGCTTTTTCACCTGGCTTCACTCACCAGGACTTTTTATCACCTAGCTTAACGCGCTAGGATTTTCCCACCTGGCTTCAGTCACAAGGATTTTTCAAATTGTCTGGCTTCACTTACCAGGACTTTCGTTCTACCAAGTTTCACTCACCAGACTTTCCACACCAAGTGTCCGGTCAACACTGACCCACTAAGATTTGTTAGGACCTTCGGATGGCTAGAGAGGGGGGGTGTGAATAGCCTCAACTAAAAACTCAATCAATTCCTCACAAAAGCTTGTTAACACAGCGGAAATAAACAAAAATAAAACTGATGCAAGGAAAGAAGCACAACCCACAGCTTACACAAGTATGTACGAGGTTCGGAGATAACTTGCCCCTACTCCTCGACGTGTCCATACTTGGACTTTTCCAAGCCAAGTCTCCATACTTGACTTTTCCTGCCAAGTCTCCATACTTGGACTTTTCAAGATGCTAAGCTCCCTGCTTGGACCTTTCCAGTGCCAAGTCTCCATACTTGGACTTTTCAGGTCAACCAGGTCAACCTTGACCTACGGTTACACCAATAATCTCCCAAACATCTATTCTTGTCCCATATCAAGAATAGAACTCCCTCACGAGTGTCAAACATCAACATGCAACTCAACTAGGTCAACCTTGACCTAAAGTTGCATCAACAATCTTCCCAAGTCAAACATCAAAATACAACTCGAGTCAAGTCAACTTGAGTCGGGTCAACCAGGTCAACCTTGACCTAAGGTTGCACCAACAGCATTGTTGGCCATTGAATCATTAACTCCAAAATATCCAATTTTTGCTTTTCTTGTCCACCTTTTCAATACATAATCACTTGGGATTTTCATGATATTTTTCCACATAAATATTTTCAGAATATGAGAACACAAAATTCCAGCAAATTCATATTTTCTACAGCTACACTCAATTTTTTCACACTCCTTATCAAGTGTAACAATATGATGGTTTCTCTTTTTGTGAGGAGTAACTTTATATTTTGCAAATGTATCAACATCCTCACAAATTTCTAGAGTAGAATCATGAGATAAGCACCACTCCTGTTGAAAGCACTTGTATACCTCAGGAGTATAAATTTCACTAGCATGCTTTAAAATCTCAATAGGAAACATTAAATAGGGAACAGTTGTGTTAGATTTGAAGTCAGCTTTTAATTCCTCGTATCGACGATCATCAAGGAGTCTTTGGAAGTGACTGAAGAAGTCTAAAAACTTGTGTTTATAAGTGACATACTTTTTCACAATACTATTCATGCTCTCACTTCTTTGGGTTGTAGTCATATCCGCACAAAACATTTGTCGCCTATATACTAAAGCCCATTTTTCCTTGATGTTGTACATACGCCTCAACCAATCATTGTCTTCAAGTGTATACTTGGCTAACATCATGTTCCATGCTGAAATAAAATCTTCCTCTTCATCGAAATCATATATACATGAGGCAAAATCTTTAGCAAAGTCTCTAAAGTTAGAAAAAACTCCACTCAAATGTATGGCAGCATTTTGATAAATATGCCAAATGCACAAACGATGATGTGTTTCAGGCCATCTAGAAGCTAACGCCTTTGCCATTGCTGCATCTTGATCTGTAAGAATAGTAGTTGGCTTTTTCTCACCCATAGCTCTAGTTAATGTATCAAATAACCACTCAAAAGTCAAACTAGTTTCATCATATAATAAAGCAGCACCAAAAAGTATGGATTGTTTATGATGATTAACACCTACAAACAATGCAATTGACCGACCTTCATTGTTCTTTCTGTAGGTTGTGTCAAAGCAAACAACATCTCCAAAATTAGCATAATCAGCTCTCATCTTAGCATCAGACCAAAAAATATTAGTAATCAAATCATCTTCATCAACTTGGATAGCATAAAAAAAATTAGGATCATCAAACTGCATTTTCTGCAGATATTCCAATACACCCCCTGTATCCCCAACTCTCATATTTATTGTTCTTTTGGATCGCAAGTAATTTTTATAATCTTCAGGAATAAATCCTAAATTCTCCCTCCCACCTACTTGCCTCACCATAAGATCATGAGATGCTTTTGGGGGGATTCCCACATCACTTGCCATCTCAATCTGTATCGCTGCAGAAGAAGAAATATTCCTATGACTTCTATAGAGGTGTGTTTTGCTTGGACTTGAGAGATAATGATTATGCTCTTTAACAAACTGCACCACAGTAAACTTGTTTTTTTTCCGATTACAAATCTTCATTTTAGCCTCACAACCAAACCTTGTTTCATCACGACTTGCTTTGACATAAAGATCTCGTTTGTCTTTTCCTCTTTTACCTTGGGCACAACAAAAAAAAACTCTATCAAGTAATTTACCCGATTCATCCTTGTGGATTCTACCTCTCCTTACACCAAACCCAACCTTTTTAGCATATGTCAAATAAAATTGATATGCATCTTCTTCTGTTTCAAATTCCAATCCCAATTGTGGTATATCCAAATCTGTTTCAATGTTCAAGCCTATACAATCAAACAAACAAAGCAAGATGGCTAAAAAAAGAAATTTGATATAATGAAGCTCAATACAATCCCAATATGATTCTTATTACCTTCATCAATATAATCAAAGTCACCTTCTTGTCTATCTTCATTTCCTTCAAAATTCAACCGACGACAACTTGTAGATTCATCCTCCATGATAATTACTTTGATCCTGTAAAAATAATTCAATTTAGGGCAAAATAAAAAAAAACAACCACAAAAGAACTGCATGTCCTCGGTAAACCTTCACGTCGTGGCAGAGCAATTACAGGAGCAGGAAGAGGTAGAGGAATCATGAAAAATGAAACAAAGAAACCTATACAAGCACCCCAGGATGGCATCGGCAAGAACACTGGTGATATTGAGATGGTCTATTTCTAAGATACTTATTAAAGAAGTATGTCTTGTAGAAATTCACTGTGCTTTTTGCTAGGCAAGTAATTTTTAACACAATTCACCTTGCAATCAGGCGGAGAAGGTTTTTTAGCACAAGCTCAAGTTTGAGTTACTATATAACTTGAATCTCAAGCGTTAATATACCAAACATGTCTGGTCTGCATATCTAGACAAGCTAAGTTGTAGATCAGCCCAACTATGCTGCAAGCTGATGGGCGTCTCTCTTTCACATCTAAATCAAGCAAAACACACCTAATCCTAAGGGTATGAAGGATGCCAAGAACTTGCTGAAAGTAAGGTAAATTATACAAATTATACAACTCAGTTAACAACTTACAAATGAAACAAATTAGACAAAAATTTTGATTTAAAAAGATATTGGAAACAAATCAACAGGAAAGGTCAACATTTAAATAGGAAGGAATTATTAAAGGAAAATTCAAACTTGCTAGAACCAACAGTTGAACTCCTAAATCCTCACTTAAAGAGCGTGGGTCGTCGTCGGTGAGGGCAGGGCTAGGCGTCGTAGGAGGTCGGGACTCGTGGGCGCGTTCCTCTGCGTTTGGGCTCGTTTCCGCGGGCACGCAGAAACCAAAAGTGGGATGTCGCGGTGGCTGGAGGTCGTCGGGGACGATGGAGACTGTCGGGGACGTTGGAGGGTGGAGTCTTCGTCTTCGGTGTGAGAGGTGGAGGATCGCCGACGGAGAGGATAACTCTGCGTGAGAGGTATGAGATCGGCGACGGAGAGGATCGCGAGAGTTAGGGCTGGGGTTTCTGTCGTGAGAGAGGTTTCTGCGTGCACGCGGCGTGCACGTGAGACCCTTTTATATGATTTTTTATGGTCCAGAGTGGTCCAGAGTTATTTGGTCCAGAGGATCCGCTCTGTTCTTCTTCCTCTTCTTCTTCGAAAACGAATTTGCTTCCGAACCAATTCATTGGAGCCGTGCGGCGTCATCAGGTTAATCTTCTTCTTCCCCGATTTGACTCAACCAACCCGGTCCACCGTTAAAGGTAGATCCGCTACCTTAGCGACCCCCCTAGTGTCGGTCCCATGGATATGGAGAAAGGTTCATGCAGGTACACAGGCCATAGGCGCATGACAGGGTAAACCTGATCCACCGTTAAGCTTCCATTATAAATGCTGAAAATTAATCACCTTAAAGGCTTCTGTCTCGTTTATAAATAATATAATTCACTCATCTCTCTCCAAATTTTCCTTGCCTAAAGCAGCAGCTAGCAGCAATCAGTAGACTACACACCGCCACAGCAAATGCCACCGTCTCCTGTTAAATGCATGCACAACGCCAGTCTCACCTTCCATCACAAAACTGAAACCGAACCACTTTTTGTCTCCGATTCCCATGGCCGTGCCGGCAGCACTAGTACTGTGATGTTTCTCCTCCTCCATGCCTCCACTTTCCTCACCCTCCTCCACCTCCTCGGCTTCCTCCTCACCAAGCTCTTCGTCCATCTCCTCGCCGAGCCATCCACAGCAGACCACCAAAGGTGCATGCCTATTTCGGTTCATCATCATCCTTTTTCCTCTGATCTCTTTTGTTGTTAGTTTATACTGAGCATTAATTCCAGTTGCAGGCGCACCCATCTCGTTGCCGGAGAAGGTGAAGCAGTGAACGAGGAGTTCGACTCTTCCGACGTCTTTAGCAGTGAAGAAAGCCTGTTCTTTTTTTACGGCGAAGGCTTCGTCAGCGATCCGTCAGTTGAAGAAGCAGAACAGATAATAGTTGATGGTCAACTCGAAGATTGTGGAGTGATATCTGGGACTGCTAAAGGTGCGTCCTGTAGATTCCTTAAGCAGAAATTGAGTCTTGAATTCTAACTAATTGATCAATCTTCCTTGTGCTGGATGATAAAGATGAAGGCCGTGGCGAAATTGGAGATTCTTTGTCGGATCATGAAGAGGAAGCTGAGTTTGAGCAGCAGGAGGAGGAGGAGATGGAGGATAATAAAGAGGAAGAAATGCCAAAGAACGAGAAAGTGGTGTTCGATGTGAACAAAGCAGAACAGTTCGACAGTAAAAAGTTTAAGCTCGAAGAGCACACGTTTGGTGCTTCTCTTACAAGTGAATCCACTTCGAAGAGCTCCATGGAATGGAGAAGCTCTGCGATCTTCAGCGATTCGGTGACCGAATGCCCCTTTTCATCTTCGTCGCGCAGGAGTTCGTCTCACTGGGAAACCTACACATTGTTCCGGAAGTACGACGAGGAGATGATGTTCTTCGATCGAATCTGCGCACAGAAACTCACTGAAACAGGTACGTTCATCCAGTTTCTTCATGTAGATCGATGCACCAAATTTTATGAATACTTAGGTTTCTGTAAATGTTCAGAAACGTTTAGATCGTTGAAGTACCAGACGAGATCATCGACATCGCAAAGAATAATTCACAAACAAAACAAGAAGCAGGGAAGTCATCGAGATCCTTATCGAGAGTTGGAATGCGTCTACGTGGCTCAGATTTGCCTAGCTTGGGAAGCTCTCAGTTGGAACTACAATTACTTCCGGCAAAAGAATTCCAAAGGATCAGAAAGCGATCAAAAATCTTGTTGCACCGCGTGGATAGCTGAGCAATTCCAGCAGTTCCAAGTCCTCCTGCAACGATTCATCGAGAATGAGCCTTACGAGCGTGGTCGTAGGCCCGAAATATTCGCTCGAACGAGGATCTTTTCTCCAAAATTGCTACAAGTTCCTGAATTCCGAGGTACTGTTTCAAAACCTGCAATTGCTAACTGCAAGCGCTGACTTAATTGGTTTTCTTTGGTTAATTATCAAGATCCAGAAGCAGATGAATTGCGCAAAGATGAAATGGTTTCATCCGCAGAGTTCCTACCGATTCTGGACCACGCGATCGGAACCTTCATGATCTTCCTCAAGGCAGACAAGGAGACTCCTTGCCAAATGCTGAAAGCCCTCTTCAAGAGGAAAACAAGCTCAGCGGACCCAAATCATCTCCATTTCCTCAAGAAAACTAACAAGAATGTGAGCCATCAATCAATCAATCAATCAATCATCTTTCGATTCAGACTGCTTAACTCGCTAACAAAGTTTTTTTAATGCTGCTGATGACTCGATATATATTTTCAGAACAAGATGACGCTTAAAGATCTGCTGAGACCGAGAAGATGCCTGAAAAGGCAGAGGGTGAAAGGGAAACAAGAGATGGACGTGCTCATGGGCTTAACTGACATGAAGATCGTCTCCAGAGTTCTGAGGATGCCTGAGATCAGACAAGAGCAACTGCAATGGTGTGAGGAGAAGATGAGCAAGGTGAAAGTGTTGGATGGCAGGATTCAAAGAGATTCCTCCCCACTTTTCTTCCCTGTTCACTGACTCCCACGTCACTACTGCACAATCTACTCTACTTTAGCTGGCTGATGACTAGATAAAGCTCATGAGAATATGCATTCCACCTTCGGGGAGTTGACATGTCCGAATTGCCGACATTGGAAGCATGTGGAGAAGCTTGAAGGATAGAGATCCACGTTGGTGTACAAAAGTCGATAGGTCTGTGTTTTCCTCATGAACAATATATGCATAAAAATAAAGTGAGTAAAAGTGAAAGCGAGCACAACTTTAGCTTTACTTTGCTTCACTGATGAGGTTTAGTGGTGGTGGATAGGGCTCCATGGACTTCAAATTGTGTTTTAGAACATGAAAAGTATTTGTTGAAGGTAGATATCACAAGAATTCACAGAATATTATATATGCTGAACGTTTGGTGCTTGTGGCTCATGCACTAACCTTTAACTCATATCATTTTTAAACAGAATTATGGCACTAATCAATCGTACATGGACTAATGGTTTGATAGTGATGAACTTATAATCACTAACTTTTGCAGTGTTTCAGGGAAAGATTCCTCCTTTTGGATCTAATTATGGTGCTTGCATAAGCATCCTTGAAGTGAGTGTGGATGCTAAAACCGTTTGTGTAGATCAAAACCATTTCTAGTTGAAAGTTGGGTGTTGTATAGAGAAGTTTAATTAGAGGTTTCAGTAGGAATTATGGTTGTTTAGGGTTGAATTGAAATGATTCGAGGTTAATTTTGATAAGTTTGGATTCAGTTTTGAGTTCTGTTTAGTGGTAGATGGTCAATTAGAGGTTGTGGTAGGCGGAGTTTTATTTGAATGTGCTTTGGATTGAATGAGGTCTCGCTTTAGGATGTCCCACATGGTGTTTTCTTTTCATTTGTTTTTTCAAAGTTCATTGCAACTTCACCAACAATTTGATTTAAAATATCAAATCAATTTGATCTAAATTCATAAATTCTCATATCTCCATTGGTCGACATAATTAGTATCTACACAAGTATTTGCTCAAATAGGTATTGCAATTAATTTCTAACTAATGTAAAATATCTCATTGGGTGTTTAATTTTTCCTATGTAAAGAACTATTAGGCTGAGACAAAATGTCCCTATGATTTACTTACTTGTATCTTATTGTATAGTTAATGATACTATACCGCTTGAGATAAAAGATATTACATTTTATTGTATTCTCATATATCACCTATTACTTCAATAAATAAGTATTCTAATATATTTCATGTAATAATTTTGACACGAATATTCTTACGATTTCCTAACTCTTTGGAGTCACTTTATATCTTTATTTTTTAATTAACGAATAATACTCTATGTCTTTTTCTTTTATAACTTAGAGTAGTTTAAAATCATATTAATTTTATATAGGGATGCATGATAGTGAATCAGATTCGACTTAGATTCAATATCCTTCATCTATTTATCTATCAGGAATCAGAAATTTATTCTCATATCCATACCTATTAAAGAATTGAATATATATATATATATATATATATATATATATATATATATATATATATATATATATATATATATATATATATATATAATCCCTTCATACCTTTTTCCATTCGAATCGAATGATGAAGGACCATTCGAATCGAATATCGAATCCTTCATCAGATTATAAGAAAATTATCATCTATAGTTTTGTCCATAAATTCTTTTATGCATTCTTTGCATCCACTTAAATCATGATATACCTTTATTCTCTAATTTAAACTAATTTAGGGTAATATAATCGTCTTATTTAAAACCATTATATAGATTTAAATTATCCTTACTTTTTAAGCAAGCATTGTTGTATTTTTTTTTTTTTTTTTGCATCCTCTATAATCTAAATTGGGCAAAAATCAAAAGGATATCTCTTTTTAAACTAATCATTAAATGAACACCTTATTAATTTATTATCAAAAGGGCATCTCATTCCCTATAAAATTACATAGCTGTTTTCACTATAAAGTAACAACTTATTTTTATTATTATCTCTCTTCTATTTTTTTCTCATCTAAATCGACACATTATAACAGCTACGAACTCATAACTGGTACAACTGAGCTGTCACACAATCGTATTTGCTACAACATGGGAAAAAAATTTAACACTAAAATTGTTCGAAGCCTTTTAAAAGGATTTAAATGATATTTTTTGAGCCTGAAACTTGACCGTTACGTGTTCCACCCTATAACAAGTTGTAGATATCTAAACGAGTTTCGATTTAATATATTGTGTGTCCTATGGTTTAACTCGAGTCAAAAGTTATGATCTCTTAAATTTAAAGATTTAATATTCGTGTTACAGTAGCTACGAAACCATCGCTACTACCATGTGAATGTTAAACCCTAAATTTTGAGAGGTCATAAGTTTTTGTTAGGACACGAAGAGAGCTACAGGGGGTGTGAATAGCTTTATTCGCTTCTTCGATGATAATTTACAGCGGATACTTGTAGTGAAGACTCCACAATACTAACACCTCCTATTCACTTGGTATCCACCATTTTGAGATGACTAATCTAAGGATCCACATCATGCACACAACTCCACTATGAGCACACTCCTTGAAAACTTTTCGGAGGTAAAGAAGCATCGTACAATCTTGAACATGATAAATACAACAAGAATATAAGCAAAAATGAAAGTAAACACTTTACAATGAGATCTTGCTTAGTGATCCGAATGTAGCTGAGGGCATAGGAGTCATTAGGGAATCAGGGAGGGGCATTTCGATCTTTTGAGATGGGGAGGGTTTGGGTTTTAAATGATGGCACTGTTCACCAGTGGAGGGGAAGTTGGGTGCTTGGGTTTTCCGCCGCCTCCAGGAGGAAAGAAAGGAAGTCTTCTTCTTCTTCTTTCCTCGTCGTCACTATCGAAGGAGGGCCGCCACCGCCGAGCACAAGGGGCTTCTTCGTGTTCTTTCTCGCCGCCGCCCTTTTCCCTGCCCGTCACGCCACCGCCAGCTACCCCGCCCAGCTCCTCGGCGGTCGCGAGGCGGGCCTGTCAGTTATCCTCACGGTGTTGCCCGTACCGACGCCGGTCAGCACGCACGACCTGGTCACCCACCTCGCCGGCGTCGACTTCCACCTCAGCTTCATTCGCTATAGCATCCAGCTAGCCCTCGTCGAGCTCACCATGCCTCTGCTCCTCACAGCCGCCGTCTCCAGTGGACGTTATCACCTTCCCGGCAGCCGCCGCCACCTCCTCTCGCGGCCACAGCCGCCGTCTCCAGCGGGTGTTGCCGCCGCCGCCTCCTCCCGTGGCCACAACCGTCGTCTCTAGTGGGCGCCGTCACCTTCCGAGCAGTCGTCGCCTTCATACTATTTGTTTGCTCCGACCTTCGAGTCGGGATGGTGTTCGGCCTGCGAGCCGATGTGGTTCCGGCCTTCAAGCCATTGATATGTTTCTACTCCTTGGCTTCATGGGACCTCCGGCCTTGTATTGCCCCCAGTCCTGTGTTGACTCAGTCTTCATCCAGTCCGATCCCTCAGGCTACAGAAATTCCCGCCCCTGCGGGCCAAGGTACAGGGAGGTCATCATTCCCCTTTTTACATATGATATTCCTATTCGTCATTATATTTTATATCGAAGAGGGCTAATCTGAGACAACTTATCATCCCTGCCCGATGCTACGGGCCAAGCACGGCGGCTAGCTCACCGATCCACTTGAGGGCACCCCCCCGAGGCCAGGGTACGTCACCGTTCTCATTCTTTTATTCATTTCATCGTCCTACTATTCAGCTGCTTATATATTCGTGGGACCAGCCTTGAGCATTGGGGTACCAGGGATCGGGGCAACCCGGTCGCTGGCTGCAGGTACTGTTGACCAGAGGACTTCTGATGACTTGGTCAACATAGAAGACAGCTCACCAGCCGGGTCATGGAGATGCGGTCAACATTCCCGACGCGTCATTCCGACAGGTCCGTCTTCTCAGCTTCCCGACAGGAACATATTTGGCGCCGTCTGTGGGAACTTCGCCTGATCTGGAACGTGAAGATGGACGACGCCGAAAAATTCTACCATACTCATGACTTTGGTGGGTTTCGACGAGCATGTCATATTCTCCTCACTCCACGGGTATTTGGGAGTCGAGGAATTGAGTCAGATCCTCTGCTGGATGGCATGTCAGTTTTTTCGTTGTATTTTCTCTTTCGATCATAGGATCTGCCATAGTTCTCCAGTCGAACACTCCTGTATTGATCAGCCGGGCTTGTCCTATATTAGAGCCACAGGCTCGATCTCGAAGACTCCCGTGCCGATCGGCCGGGTTTATATTTTATTAGAGCCACGAGCTCATTGTTGAAGACTCCCTCGTTGATCGACCGGGTTTGAGTTATATTAGAGCCACAGGCTCAATTGCGAAGACTCCCGCGCCGATCGGTCGGGATTATATTTGCGAAGCCTCTCGTGACAATCGGCCGAGTTTATATTTTATTAGAGCCACGAGCTCATTTTCGAAGACTCCTGCACTGATCGACCAGGTTTGAGTTATATTAGAGTCACAGGCTCAATTGCGAAGACTCTCGCGTCGATCGGTCGGGATTATATTTACGAAAACTCCCGCGTCGATCGGCCGGGATTATATTTCGAAGACTCCCGCGTCGATCGACCGGGATTATATTTACGAAAACTCCCGCGTCGATCTGCCGGGATTATATTTCGAAGACTCCCGCGCCGATCGACCGGGATTATATTTGTGAAGACTCCCGCGTCGATCGGCTGGGTTTGAGTTATATTAGAGCCACAGGCTCTAGAAGTCGAGCGACGACTATAAACCCCTGAGTCGAGCGGCGACTATAAACTCCAGAGTCAAGCGGCGACTATAAACCCTAGAGTCGAGCGGCGACTATAAACTCCAGAGTCGAGCGGAAACTATAAACCCCAGAGTCGAGCGACGACTATAAACCCCAGAGTCGAGCGACGACTATAAACCCCTGTGAAGACCGTCGAGCGGTGACGTTAAACCTAGGTCTCTACCGATGGTCGAGCGGCGACCTTAAACCCGAGTCTCCACCGACCAACTTATCAGAAGCATCTATATCCAGCTTATCAGCGCATCGTATTTTCTATCTCCCCCGTTCGGAGTCGAGCGGTCGTCACTGGTCTCGGACCAGCATATCGGATATTGCATCTCCCCCGTTCGGGGTAGAGCGGTCGTCACTGGTCTCGGACCAGCTTATCGGATATTTCATCTCCCCCGTTTAGGGTCTAACGGTCGTCACTAGTCGCAGACCAGCATATCGGATATTGCATCTCCCCCGTTCGGGGTCGAGCGGTCGTCACTAGTCTCGGACCAGCATATCGGATATTGCATCTCCCCCGTTCGGGGTCGAGCGGTGATCACTGTGTTGGTTGCTACTCGGAAAACCTAGAGGTTCTACTGTACAAAAATTTTGTACAAAGGTCTGAACCTTTTCCTAGCTACCGTGTGTTCTTTTAAATTAAATTTTGGATCGCCTGCGGAACTTAACACGTTTGATCCAAAACTTAATCTATTCGTTCTTTTAGGTTTTGACTTGGGTCTCCTGCGGAACTTAACACGTTCGACCCAAATCACCTTAAGTTATTAATTCCATTAAATATTAATTTCCATAATTGGTTCCCAGTACTGACGTGGCGAGGCACACGACCTTCTTGGATATGGGAACAACCACCACCGACTAGACAAAACCTTTTATGGAAAGACAATATTTAATTTCCTAAAATAACTTTAGGTTAACTGAAAAGAACAATCAAATCACAAGGAAAAATAAAACAAAAGAACACAACATCGAAAAACATATTCGAAATACTAGAATCGTAAGCCTCTTGTATTTGGTATTATTTCCATAAACAACTAGTATGATGCGGAAAAGGAAAAACTACTAGTTATACCTTCTAGAAAGACCTCTTGATCTTCTACCGTATTCCTCTTCTAACCTCGGACGTTGTGTGGACAACGATCTTCCAATATGAGAAACCACCAACCACCTTCTTCTCCTCCTAGCTAGGTTCGGCCACAACAAGAAAGCTTCACCAAGGAAGAAGATTAAAACACCAACCAAGTTCCAAGAGATGCTAGCTTTTTCTCCTTCTTCTTCTTCTTCTTCTCCAAGTAGTATCCGGCCACCGCAAGAGCTCCAAGGGGAGAGAGAGGTTCGGCCACCACAAGAGGAAGAGAGGGAGAGGATGATGGCCGGCCACAACACCAAGGAAAAGAGAAAGAGAAACAATAGAGGCTGTAACCATGAAGGCACCCCCACCCCTTCTTTTATATTCCTTAGCCTTGGCAATTTAGGAAATTTAATTACAATAAAATTTTCTTAATTTCTTTGACAACAATTAATTAAGAAAAATTAAATAAATTTTCCTAATTATTTGTATGTGGCCGGCCACCTCTTGTAGAGCAAATAGGATAATTTTAATCAACAATTAAAACTTCCTAATTTGTCTTTGGAAATTTTTAAAAAATAAAATTTTCCTTTAAAATCTTTTCATGGTTGATAAAAAGAAATTTCCATAATTTTAATTTTACAACATGTGAATAATTTTTAAAGAGAAAATAAAATATCTCATCAATCTACAAATAAGGAAAGAGATCTAATCTCTTTCTTTAATCTTTTGTAGATCTTTTACAAGAGAGATATTTTAATTTTAATTCTCTTTAATAAATTATTTCTTCCACATAATAAAAATTAAAATTAAAATTCTTTTTTAATTTAATTTGGCCGACCCCCACTAGCTTGGGTTCAAGCTAGGGCCGGCCACCCCAATTTATACCTAGGCCGACCCTAGCTTGATTCCCAAGCTAGCTTGGCTGACCCCCTATTGGTGGGTATAGAAGGTGGGTATAGGTGGGTATAGTACTCTATAAATAAGAGGCTACGATAGGGACCGAGAGGAGGAATTGGTTTTGGTCTCCCGATAAAATTAAGCATCCCGTGTTCGCCCCGAACACACAACTTAATTTTATCAATAATAATTCATTTCACTAGAGAACTATTATTGAACTACCGCACCAATCCCAAATTACATTTTTGGGCTCCTTCTTATTATGAGTGTGTTAATCTCCCTGTGTTTAAGATATCGAATGCCCACTAATTAAGTGAGTTACTGACAACTCATTTAATTAATATCTAAGTCCAAGAATAGTACCACTCAACCTTATTATCATGTCGGACTAAGTCCACCTGCAGGGTTTAACATGACAATCCTTATGAGCTCATCTTGGGGACATTATCAACCTAGATTACTAGGACACAGTTTCCTTCTATAATCAACAACACACACTATAAGTGATATCATTTCCCAACTTATCGGGCTTATTGATTTATCGAACTAAATCTCACCCATTGATAAATTAAAGAAATAAATATCAAATATATGTGTTTGTTATTATATTAGGATTAAGAGCACACACTTCCATAATAACTGAGGTATTTGTTTCTTTATAAAATCAGTATAAAAGAAACGACCTCATAATGGTCCTACTCAATACACTCTAAGTGTACTAGTGTAATTATACAGTCAAGATAAACTGATACTAAATTACACTACGACCTTCTAATGATTTGTTCCTTTCCATTTTGGTCGTGAGCTACTGTTTATAATTTATAAGGTACTGATAACATCATCTTCTGCATGTGACACCACATACTATGTTATCTACAGTATAAATTAATTGAACAACTACAACTAAATGTAGACAATTTTACCAAATTTGATTCTTTATTAATAATGAATGTTTACAAAGCTTAGGCTTTCAGTATACCCTCCAACAATCTCCCACTTATATTAATGACTAAGCTGCCATATCTTCTACCATACATCTGATTCTCATTCCCTCCACATGCCGATCGAAAGCTTTCGCCGGAAAGGCCTTAGTGAAAGGATCTGCCAGGTTATCTGCTGATGCAATCTTGGCGATGACAACTTCTCCTCGCTTCACGATATCTCGTATCAGGGTACTTAGCCTATATGTTTACTTGCCTTATGAGCTCGTGGTTCCTTGAGTTTGCATGATCGCTATTATCACAATAAATTGTGATGATTTTGGGCAAACCAGAATCACATCCAAGTCCATTAAAAGTTTCTGAGCCATACCGCTTCTTTAGCTGGCTGCTACATACTCGACTTCCATCGATGAGACCGAAACGCATTTCTGCTTAACACTCCTCCACAAAATGGCTCCACCTCCTAAAGTAAACACATAGCCTGATGTAAACTTACTGTTGTCCCTATCTGATTGGAAATCTGAATCCGTGTAACCCACAGGAAGCAAATCATCTGCTTGATAAACTAGCATATAATCTCTAGTCCTTCTCAGGTACTTTAATATATGCTTTACCGCAGTCCAATGTCCTTGTCTAGGGTTACTCTGATATCTGCTAACCATGCCCACGGCAAAACAGATATCAGGTCTCATACATAGCATTGCATACATTAGGCTACCTACAGCCAAAGCATAAGGAACTGCTTTCATGTCCTCTATATCTTTTGATGTCTTCGGAGACATCTCTTTAAATAGAGCTATTCCATGCCTAAAAGGTAAGAAACCTTTCTTGGAATCCTACATGCTAAAACGAGCAAGGATTGTATCTATATATGAAGCTTGGGACAGACACAACATTCTTTTCTTACGATCCCTTATTACTTTGATCCCAAGAATGTGTGCACACTCTCCTAAATCCTTCATATCAAATTGTTTGGACAACCATACCCTTACGTCTCATAATACCTTGACATTGTTGCCAATTAACAAAATATCATCTACGTATAGTACAAGAAATACCACCACGTTTCCGTTACACTTCTTATATACACAAGACTCATCCGGACTTTGAATAAATCCATATGACTGAATTACTTCATTAAACCGAATGTTCCAAGATCTTGAAGCTTGCTTCAGTCCATAAATGGACCGATTGAGCTTGCACACTAGATGCTCTTTGCCTTTTTCAATGAACCCTTCTGGTTGCCTCATATGGATGTTTTCCTCAAGACTTCCATTAAGGAAAGCTGTCTTGACATCCATCTGCCAAATCTCATAATCCATATGAGCAGCAATGGATAAGAGTATCCGGATAGACTTAAGCATGGCTACCGGTGAAAAGATTTCCTCATAATCGATTCCCTCTTTTTGAGTGTACCCTTTCACAACAAGCCTAGCTTTGAAGGTTTCTACCTTCCCGTCTGTCCCTCTTTTTCTTTTATAGATCCACTTACATCCAACGGCTTTTACACCATCAGGTGGTTCTACAAGCTCCCAGACCTTATTAGAGTACATAGACTCTATTTCAGAATTCATCGCCTTTTGTCAAGATACTGCATCTATATCTTGGAGTGCTTCGTCATATGTCCGGGGATCAGGTCCATATTTACCCGGGATCAAGTCCGAAGACTCTCCCAAAAACATGAATCTCTCAGGCTGCCTCACAACCCTCCCACTACGACGAGGCACTGTTTGTGGTTGTGTATCATGTGTGACACGTGTTACAGTCTCTTGTGGTACTTCATCTTGTATTGTTGGTACTAAAGTAGACGTGTCCTCTCTTAGTTCTTCTAAAACAACTTTACTATTGGGCTTGTGATCCATTATATAGTCTTCTTCTAAAAACTGGGCATTGGTGCTAACAATGACCTTCTGGTCTTTAGGACTATAAAATAAACCACCTTTCGTTCCTTTTGGATATCCTACAAACACACGAACTTCTGTACGGGATTCTAACTTATCAGCATCTGGTTTCAGCACATGTGCTGGACTACCCCAAATCCGAATATGTCTTAGACTGGATTTTCGCCCATTCCACAATTCTATGGGAGTAGAAAAAACTGATTTAGAAGGTACTAAGTTCAGTACATACACCGCTATTTCCAGAGCATATCCCCAAAACGAATTTGGTAATTCTGAATAACTCATCATCGATCTAACCATCTCCATAAGAGTCCTATTCCTTCGTTCTGCTACACCATTCTGTTGGGGTGTTCCAGGTGCAGACAATTGGGATTGAATCCCAGCCTCTGATAAGTAATTCCTAAACTCTCCTAAGAGGTATTCGCCACCACGATCAGATCGTAGTGTCTTGATACTTTTACCTAATCGTTTCTCCACATCAGCCTTGTATTCTTTGAACTTATCAAAGCACTCAGACTTGCGGCGCATTAGGTAAATATATCCATATCTTGAATAATCATCTATAAAAGAGAGAAAATATTCAAAACCACCTCTTGCCTGGATAGACATAGGACCACACAAATCAGAATGAACCAATTCTAACACTTCTTTGGCTCTATACCCCTTGGCCTTGAATGACCTCTTGGTCATTTTTCCTTCCAAGCAAGATTCACAAGTTGGAAAATTTTCCAACTCTAATGAACCCAAAAGTCCATCGGCTATTAGCCTCTGAATCCTACTTAAGTTAATATGACCAAATCTTAGATGCAAAAGATATGCTTGGTTCATTTCCGAAAGTTCTTTTCTTTTATTTGAGTTAGAAGATGAGTTATAAATTTCCATGTTTTACTTTGTGGAAGAAATTGGATTTAAAGTATACAAATTGCCAACTAATGTACCAGAACAGATAATCACTTTATTTCTCTTAATAACTACATCGTTACTGAAAGAAACTGAATATCCATCTAAAAACAGTTTAGAAACTAAAATTTAATTCTTTCTAAAACTGGGTACATAAAGACAATTTCTTAAAACCAAATTTCTATTACTACTAAAAGATAAGTAGACGTCTCCCACTGCAATGGCCGCCACCTTAGTAGCATTGCCCATGTAGACGGTAATCTCTCCTTCAGATAGTCGTCGGGTTTCCTGGAACCCCTGCAAGGAATTGCATACATGATCAGTGGCTCCTGTATCTACACACCAGGTGCTGGTAGATAACACCGCTAAACATATTTCAACAACTAGTGCATGAGATATACCTTTGTTGTTCTGATTCCTACGAGGACAGTCCGCCTTCCAGATGAAGCACTTGCCCTTTGGCTTCTTCACTCCAGCTTTAAATCCTGTACTCTGAGTTTTATTCACTTTCTTTGCTGAACCAACTTGTTTCTTCTTCTTATTTCCTTTCGGTTTAGAAGTAGAACCATTTTCAACATAGTGAATATGAGAGTTTTGACGAAACAATCCTTCTGCTGCCTGAAGTTCTGTCAGTAGTTCCGCCAATGAATATACCCTTTTATTCATATTGTAATTCAGGCGGAATTGCTCAAAACTTCTAGGTAGTGTTTGGAGGATTATATCGATATGGGTTTCCCCATCAATTTCTCCTCCAAGGATCTGTATTTCGTTCAGATAAGCCATCATCTTTAGGATATGATCCCTTACAGGAGTACCCTCTTGCATGGTGGCTGTCATTATCTTTCTCATGGCTGCTTGTTTAGAAGCCCGATCCTGATGACCAAAGAGTTCCTTGAGATTATTCATAATATCATAAGCTGTTGGGAGATCTTGATGCTGATGTTGCAATACATTTGACATTGAAGCCAAAATGTAACACCGTGCCATCTCATTCGCCTTTTCCCATTTCTTATGATATTTAATCTCCTCTTGGGTAGATTCATCAGTGGGTGCATCAGGACAAGGTTCAGTCAGTACAAACTTATAGCTTTCAGCAGTAAGAACAATGTCCAGGTTCCTTTTCCAATCTATGTAATTAGGTCCAGTAAGTCTATTCTGTTGAAGTATGATGGACAGTGGGTTGAAAGTCATCCTAAGAATCACAAATAACTTTTGGTCAGAACTCTAAATTTAGAATAATATTGATTCCTCAAACAATACTATTTTAAATTAACCAACACCTCAAAACACCGTGAATTTTGTATGCCACGTTAGTGTGGACGTATACAAATTTAACATTTGTAAAAGGAGGGTTTTAACCCATTAATTTTATTATCTTGTCAACCTAACTTTTGACAAATAAAATTAATAGTTGGTGTCTTTTGGTCACACAAATAATAGCAGTGACTCCGATGGGGAGGATACTATTAGATGTGTCTGAGTGTATACCATTACTTGACACTAAGTCCATTAATAAGATTATGCCCCTTCCGTTGGGGAAGATCACACACTCTTAATTAACTTCCTATAGTCATCCAAAAATGGAAGTCTGTTCTAGTGATCCACAGACAAGCTCATCCGTTATGGAGGAAGGCACTCAGAGCCAACGCGCAAGCTTGTTTGCATCACTTACAAACCAGTAATGGAGACCATGGGATTTACTTAAAAATCCCTCTCCCACTTAGTTATTTATAAATGAGGAATTTTAACTATGCTAGCCTACTAAACATGTAAACTAACATACACACACAGCACAATATAAAAACAATAAATAGAAAATCTAATTTTCAACTATTATGGCTTTTATCTCTAATTGTCCTTCGTGTGTTGTCATCCCAAGCTGCTGCCATATTTGGCCACCGCCACCGGGTCTAGCTGTCGCATCTATCTTGCTCCTAGTTCCGCTGCGCCTCTGGTCCTTAGAAGGTTCCACGCTTTGCAAGATTTTATCCGCGACATATAGTAGAATTTTACATTTTTGATCCTATATTCCATAAAAGGAATGTACATGTATCTAGATCAAAAATAAAAATCCTAATAAAACTAAATACAGCTCCTGTTGTATTTTAATACAATCATGCACACACATATAAATGCCATTGACATGTCCAAGGGTCCAATCACACATAATAACTAAAAGCTATAATAGTTGGATCCTGCATCCACAAAGTTAGCACATCCTACTATTAACCTGCCTAAATTATGTATGACATGTGCATAATTAAACTAATACCAAATACACAGAGGCAAAACCCTAGCTCTGATACCAATTGTTGGTTGCTACTCGGAAAACCTAGAGGTTCCACTGTACAAAAATTTTGTACAAAGGTCTGAACCTTTTTCTAGCTACCGTGTGTTCTTTTAAATTAAATTTTGGATCGCCTGCAGAACTTAACACGTTTGATCCAAAACTTAATCTATTCGTTCTTTTAGGTTTTGACTTGGGTCTCCTGCGGAACTTAACACGTTCGACCCAAATCACCTTAAGTTATTAATTCCATTAAATATTAATTTCCATAATTAGTTCCCAGTACTGACGTGGCGAGGCACACGACCTTCTTGGATATGAGAACAACCACCACCGACTAGACAAAACCTTTTATGGAAAGACAATATTTAATTTCCTAAAATAACTTTAGGTTAACTGAAAAGAACAATCAAATCACAAGGAAAAATAAAACAAAAGAACACAACATCGAAAAACATATTCGAAATACTAGAATCGTAAGCCTCTTGTATTTGGTATTATTTCCATAAACAACTAGTATGATGCGGAAAAGGAAAAACTACTAGTTATACCTTCTAGAAAGACCTCTTGATCTTCTACCGTATTCCTCTTCTAACCTCGGACGTTGTGTGGACAACGATCTTCCAAGATGAGAAACCACCAACCACCTTCTTCTCCTCCTAGCTAGGTTCGGCCACAACAAGAAAGCTTCACCAAGGAAGAAGATTAAAACACCAACCAAGCTCTCCAAGAGATGCTAGCTTTTTCTCCTTCTTCTTCTTCTTCTTCTCCAAGTAGTATCCGGCCACCGCAAGAGCTCCAAGGGGAGAGAGAGGTTCGGCCACCACAAGAGGAAGAGAGGGAGAGGATGATGGCCGGCCACAACACCAAGGAAAAGAGAAAGAGAAACAATAGAGGCTGTAACCATGAAGGCACCCCCACCCCTTCTTTTATATTCCTTAGCCTTGACAATTTAGGAAATTTAATTACAATAAAATTTTCTTAATTTCTTTGACAACAATTAATTAAGAAAAATTAAATAAATTTTCCTAATTATTTGTATGTGGCCGGCCACCTCTTGTAGAGCAAATAGGATAATTTTAATCAACAATTAAAACTTCCTAATTTGTCTTTGGAAATTTTTAAAAAAATAAAATTTCCCTTTAAAATCTCTTCATGGTTGATAAAAAGAAATTTTCATAATTTTAATTTTACAACATGTGAATAATTTTTAAAGAGAAAATAAAATATCTCACCAATCTACAAATAAGGAAAGAGATCTAATCTCTTTCTTTAATCTTTTGTAGATCTTTTACAAGAGAGATATTTTAATTTTAATTCTCTTTAATAAATTATTTCTTCCACATAATAAAAATTAAAATTAAAATTCTTTTTTAAATTAATTTGGCCGGCCCCCACTAGCTTGGGTTCAAGCTAGGGCCGGCCACTCCAATTTATACCTAGGCCGACCTTAGCTTGATTCCCAAGCTAGCTTGGCCGACCCCCTATTGGTGGGTATAGAAGGTGGGTATAGGTGGGTATAGTACTCTATAAATAAGAGGCTACGATAGGGACCGAGAGGAGGAATTGGTTTTGGTCTCCCGATAAAATTAAGCATCCCGTGTTCGCCCCGAACACACAACTTAATTTTATCAATAATAATTCATTTCACTAGAGAACTATTATTGAACTACCGCACCAATCCCAAATTACATTTTTGGGCTCCTTCTTATTATGAGTGTGTTAATCTCCCTGTGTTTAAGATATCGAATGTCCACTAATTAAGTGAGTTACTGACAACTCATTTAATTAATATCTAAGTCCAAGAATAGTACCACTCAACCTTATTATCATGTCGGACTAAGTCCACCTGCAGGGTTTAACATGACAATCCTTATGAGCTCATCTTGGGGACATTATCAACCTAGATTACTAGGACACAGTTTCCTTCTATAATCAACAACACACACTATAAGTGATATCATTTCCCAACTTATCGGGCTTATTGATTTATCGAACTAAATCTCACCCATTGATAAATTAAAGAAATAAATATCAAATATATGTGCTTGTTATTATATTAGGATTAAGAGCACACACTTCCATAATAACTGAGGTATTTGTTTCTTTATAAAATCAGTATAAAAGAAACGACCTCATAATGGTCTTACTCAATACACTCTAGTGTACTAGTGTAATTATACAGTCAAGATAAACTGATACTAAATTACACTACGACCTTCTAATGATTTGTTCCTTTCCATTTTGGTCGTGAGCTACTGTTTATAATTTATAAGGTACTGATAACATCATCTTCTGCATGTGACACCACATACTATGTTATCTACAGTATAAATTAATTGAACAACTACAACTAAATGTAGACAATTTTACCAAATTTGATTCTTTATTAATAATGAATGTTTACAAAGCTTAGACTTTCAGTATACACTCCAACACACTGGTCTCGGACCAGCCTATCGGATATTTCATCTCCCCCGTTCGGGGTCGAGCAGCTTTCACGGACCAGCTTATCGGATATTTTATCTCAATCGTTTGGGGTCGAGTGGTCTTCACTGGTGTCGGACTAGTATATCATATTTCTTTGTCTTCCCTGTTCGGGGTCGAGTGATCTTCACTGGTCTCGGACCAGCTCAGCGGATCTCATATCTCCCCCGTTCGGGGTCGAGAGGTCTTCATTGGTCACGGAGCATCAGAGCAGCTTATCTCCCCCGTTCGGGGTCGAGCTATCTCCAATGATCGTGAACAAGAGTATCTCCACTTGTTTCGGGCCAGAATATCTCATAGGCTCTGCGCCCGCTCAGTACACGACTTTTGCTTCCGTGCGTCTTCGATTCCCAGGCTACACCTCCGTTCAGCTCACGGGCGACGCGCCTGCTCGGCTAACGACTTTTGCTTGCGTGCGCTTTCGGTTCATGGGCTATACTCCCATTTAGTTCACAAGCGATGCACCGGCTCGGCTCATGACTTCCGTTTCCGTGCGCATGTGATTTTGCGGGCTATGCTTCTGCTCCGTTTTCGAGCTCCACTTCCGCACGGCATTACCTCATCGCTCGTTCGGTATTCGCCCGGGCGCTCACTTGTCGTTCGCCCGATAGCTTGCGTGGCATCCGCTCGGCACTATTTTTCGTCGCTCGGTCGACACTTTGGTAGCCACCTGATCCTTCGCCCGATCGTCCACTTAATCACGTGCTTGCTTCGCTCGACATCCTGGTGGTAGTCAGGTCAGCATTTTATGGTCACCATGTCGACATTTCGAGATCACCCGATCACATTTTACCGTCATCCGACTAACATTTTGCGAGGCACGATTTCCATTCTTCCGATCGTCGGTCGGCATCTTCGCGGTCGCGTGCTTGGCATCGTCTTCCCGACGTCTTGTAACGTCACGACCCCTCGGCCCCTTGGGCGGCCACACTAGCGGCCCAACTGGCGGCCCCTGATGGTCCCTTGGGCAGCCACAATGGCGGCCCAACTGGCGGCCCCTGATGGTCCCTTGGGCAGCCACAATGGCGGCCCAACTGGCGACCCCTTATGTCGTCATCCGACGACCCTCGGCCGTGCCGTTACTCACTAGGTCTTCCCACCCCTGGCCAGTGGATTTTTACCTTCCCCAAGATTCGAACTCTAGATCTCCAGGTTAAATACTAGAGTTTATGAATCCTGGTAGCTCCGAGGGTCGTCGGATGACGACATAAAGGGTCGCCAGTTGGGCCGCCATTGTGGCCGCTCAAGGGACCATCAGGGGCCGCCAGTTGGGCTGCTAGTGTGGCCGCCCAAGGGGTCGTGACGTTACAATAAAAAGGCGTGTGGCCGCCCAAGGGGCCGAGGGGCCGGGTCCTTACAATAAAAAAGCGTCTTTTTATTGTAACGACCCGGCCCTCGGCCCCTTGGGCGGCCACACTAGCGGCCCAACTGGCGACCCCTTATGTCGTCAACCGACGATCCTTCGGCTGTGCGGTTACTCACTAGGACTTCCCACCCCTGGTCAGTGGATTTTTGTCTTCCCCAGGATTCGAACTCTAGATCTCCAGGTTAAATACTAGAGTTTATGAATCCTGGTAGCCAAGTGAGTGCCTAAATTGTCACGCCCCGAGGGAGTCTCTGTTCGAAGAAATTTCGGCAGCACCTTGCCTGTACGGGTGACAATCTGAAATATTTCTACAGACACAATATACCTCAGCCACAGGCGGCTGGAATATACACACAACCACGCAGTTTATATTTAGATCTAACAGCCCACTCGGCTGTACCAAAACCAAACACGGTGAAAATCCAATAGACAACACATGCAACTATAACAAAGACTGCTAGCCGGCTAGGCTTACACCACACAACAACCCAACACTCCGGAAACAAAACCGGAACACAAAGCTAAATACACACATATCATATACCAAGATAAGAATAAACAAAATGCGGAGACTGGTCTTCCAATGTGACGTGGGGACCGGCAGTCAGGATACTCCAAGCGACTCCATAAACAACCTGGTACCTGAAAAAGATAGTGTCCACGGGGGTGAGTTCAATAACTCAGCAGATACCTAGTTGACATGTATAGTAAGCTATAACAAATGGTAATAACTATGGAGTACAGTTTCCTGGACAAAAGCTGGTAATGCAGAATAGAAAAGGCTGAAGAGAACTGTACTCACCAGGGCCTCCTATCAGAATAGTCAGGTCGTCAGACCGAGAGCATCATAAATCCTGTATGCATGTCAAACATATGCATCCATCCAAATGCAGCATATAAATGTAATAAACACAATCAGTAAATGCATATGATGCAAATGACATGGTCACCCCTGACGCCAGTCAGCCATCTCACACACAATGGTGAGACCGAGTGGGTAGGGCTGTGACAACCGTGCACTCTGCTGTCACTGCTCCTAACGAGGATGCTGTCGGAGTACACCTATCCTCCTACCCCAAATCATAAATGGGGGAGCTCAATGCTCTCATCTCCCGGTACACGATAACGGGGAGGAAATCTCTGCCGGCTACCACGCTGCGTCACACTACCCATGAGCGGACCAACGGAGCCAAACAAAGTCCAACCGCCTGCCGGCTACCACGCTGCTACACTAAAACCAGCGGAGCCAAACAGAGCAGAACTGTCTGCCGGCTACCACGCTGAGTCACCAGACCAACGGAGCCAAACAGCAGAACTGTCACACACCTGTCTGATATACCACTAACCCATGAGTGGTGATGTGCGCGGATACATGTAACTGGCGATGTGCTCAACAATGGAGTTGACTATCGCACAGCATGCAATCATGCGAGATGATGCATGACACTAAGCATGGCAATATCCTGAACAGTATAGCAATATCCATATATATATATAATGTGTATCATAGGGCAATGAACCAACTCAAAGGTACACAGATCAGATAAGGTATAAAAACCTAGATCCTGAACATAATAAACACATGGTTATGTCACTACCCCTATAAGCATGTATAATCAGGTAGGTACTAACATGCAGTGCATAATAAGTAAACAAAATAAGCATGTAACAGATATCGGGTAGTGACCAACCGAAGCAAAGACGAGCATAATCATTACTAAAGGTTATAACCTACTAAACATATCAACATGACATTATCAAAGATAAGTCAAGGTACCCGCCTCAAATATCGCGCGTGCCAAAGGAAATCCCACGTAAGGCAACTCATCGCAAATCAGAGTCCTGTAATACATGATATACAGATTTAGCTAATTACATATAAATTAATTAGCTAAATCAAATCTCCGAGAAACTAACCTAAATCCACATCCAATTATAAACCCTAATTGGATCATCTAACTCCTCCCCCACATCTGATAATCATTTCTATACTCTGAATAGCAATCATTAAATCATAAATCAACTAGTGATAAACTAACCATATAGTAATCCATATCATCTCCAATTCAACACATACCTAATTCATCTAGTAATTATCCAATCACTCATGAACAATTTACTACAATATGCAAATCAATTCATAATCTACAGCGAAGAACAAATTGTTACACCTTACCTCAAAGATCAAGAAGTGGAGATCACGAGTTCAACCAAGCATTCCACCAGAAAACTCTATTCACATGGATCATCACTCACCTCAAAAGATCCCCAACCCCCTTCAATCGAACCACTGATGGCTCTATGAACTGCTTGGGAAGGAGGAACAAAGGAATCGGTCGGCTGTGGAGATCCTAGGGCACGGCGTGGAGAAGGCCGGCGCTGTCCCGCGCGGTGGCGGCGCTGATCAGAGGTGCGGCAATGAGGAACAGATCTAGGGCAGAAGAGTTTGGCAGGCTGCTGACGCTCGGAAGAGGAGAAGAAGGGCTGACGCTAGGGCTGAGGAGGAACGACACCCGATGACCAGTGGCGTCGGAGATCGGAGCGGCATCGGCTGTAGCGACCGGGACAACACGAGAGGGAGGCGTCGCTTCCTGATCTCAACAGCCGAGATAAGGAAGAAGCAGGGGAAGTCGCGCCCAATGAATCGAGCTAGGGCTCGGCCGCAGAGGGGAAAGGTGTCACTAGGGCACGCGAGGAAGGGGAAGAAGGAACCGCGTGGGCAGTTTTGCGGTTAGGGCATGGGATCGGGAGAAGGAGGCTTGGCGTCGGGCGCGTGAGTTCGGCGGTGAGGGAGTGAATACGGCGATTGGGGGAGAAAGAAAAGAAAAAGGAAAAGAATAAAAATAAATAAACTTTTCCTCGCTTAAATGGGGTAGCCTAAACAGGCTTTCCCCGACCCCATTTTTATCCCCGTAAACTCGTTCATATGGTCTCCGAAAAATTTTAGAAAAATTTCTAAAAATTCCAAAAAATTCCCTTATCACTATTCACCATTTTTTCAGTATTTTACACGTCTATCCACCCGATCCGCATCCTTCCGATCTCCCGGTCAACATCTTCGCAGTCACGCGCTCGACATCGTCCGTCTGGCGTCTATCCACCCGATCGGCATCCTTCTGATCGCCCGGTCGGCATCTTCACGGTCGCGCGCTCGACATCGTCCGCCCGGCGTCTATCCACCCGATCGACATCCTTCCGTTCGCTCAATCGGCATCTTCACGGTCGCGCGCTCGGCATCGTTCGCCCCGCGTCTATCCACTCTATCGCCCGCTCGTTAGCCCGGTCAGCATTTTACGATCTATTGGTTGACATTTTCTCGGTCGCCCGTTCGGCATCGCCCGCTCGTTCGCCCGTTTGCTTAGCACCGCTACCGTCTCTCGTGCGACCCCATTACTGTAGTGACCGCTGGCGTGACATTATACGAGGGGTTCAACGATTCGACTCTGTTATCAAGAGTGATTCAGCTTTGGCGATGGACTGTCTAGTCAGTCGGACTCGGGCCTCCTTCGACTAGACTTGAAGGGGAGGCTTGTGATTCAGATGTAGCTGAGGGCATAGGAGTCATTAGGGAATCAAGGAGGGGCATTTCGATCTTTTGAGATGGGGAGGGTTTGGGTTTTAAATGATGGCACTGTTCACCAAGGAGGGGAAGTTGGGTGCTTGGGTTTTCCGCCGTCGCCTGGAGGAAAGAAAGGAAGCCTTCTTCTTCTTTCCTTGTCGTCACTACTGAAGGAGGGCCGCTGCCACCGAGCACAAGGGGCATCTTCGTTTTCTTTCTCACCGCCACCCTTTTCCCTGCCCGTCACGCCACAGCCAGCTACCCCGCCCAGCTCCTCGGCGGTCGCGAGGCGAGCTTGTCAGTCATCCTCGCGGTGCTGGTCGTACCAGCACTGGTCAGCGCACACGACCTGGTCACCCACCTCGCCGGCGTCGACTTCCGCCTCGGCTTCATTCGCTACGGCCTCCAGCTAGCCCTCGTCGAGCTCACCGTGCCTCTGCTCTTCACAGCTGTCGTCTCTAGTGGACGCCATCACCTTCCCGACAACCGCCGCCACCTCCTCCCGCCCGATGCTACGGGCCAAGCACGGCGGCCAGCTCACCGATCCACTTGAGGGCGCCCCCCGGGGCCAGGGTACGTCATCGTTCTCATTCTTTTATTCATTTCATCATCCTACTATTCAGCTGCTTATATATTCGTGGGACCCGCCTCGAGCATCAGGGTACCAGGGACCGAGGCAACCCGGTCGCTGGCTGCAGGTACTGTTGACCAGAGGACTTCTGATGACTTGGTCAACATAGAAGACAACTCACCAGCCGGGTCATAGAGATGCGGTCAACATTCCCGACGCGTCATTCCGGCAGGTTCGTCTTCTCAGCTTCCCGACAGGAACATATTTGGCGCCGTCTGTGGGAACTTCGCCTGATCTGGAACGTGAAGATGGACGACGCTGAAAAATTCTGTCATGCTCATGACTTTGGTGGGTTTCAACGAGTGTGTCATATTCTCCTCACTCCATGGGTATTCGGGAGTCGAGGAATTGAGTCAGATCCTCTGTTGGACGGCAGGTCAGTTTTTCCATTGTATTTTCTCTTTCGATCATAGGATCTGCCATAGTTCTCCGATCGAACACTCCTTTGCCGATCGGCCGGGCTTGTCCTATATTAGAGGCACAAGCTCGATCTCGAAGACTTCCGTGTCGATCGACCGGGTTTATATTTGCGAAGACTCCCGTGCCGATCGGCCAGGTTTATATTTTATTAGAGCCACGAGCTCATTGTCGAAAACTCCCGCGCTGATCGGCCGGGTTTGAGTTATATTAGAGCCACAGGCTTCATTGCGAAGACTTCCGCACCGATCGACCAGGATTATATTTGCGAAGACTCACATGCCGATCGACCGGGTTTATATTTTATTAGAGCCACGAGCTCATTGTCGAAGACTCTCGCGCTGATCGGCCAGGTTTGAGTTATATTAGAGCCACATGGCTCAATTACGAAAACTCCCGCGTCGATCAGCCGGGATTATATTTGCGAAGACTCCCGCGCCGATTGGTCGGGATTATATTTGCGAAGACTCCCGCGCCGATCGACCGGGATTATATTTGCGAAGACTCTTGCGTCGATCGGCCGAGTCTGAGTTATATTAGAGTCACAGGCTCTAGAAGTCGATCGGCGACTATAAACCTCAGAGTCGAGCAGCGACTATAAAACCTAGAGTCGAGCGGCGACTATAAATCCCAGAGTCGAGCGGTGACTATAAATCCCAGAGTCAAGCGGCGACTATAAACCCCTGTGAAGACCGTCGAGCGGCGACGTTAAAACCATGTCTCCACCGACGGTCCAGCGACGATCTTAAACACGAGTCTCCACCCACCAGCTTATCAGAAGCATCTATCTCCAGCTTATCAGCGCATCGTATTTTCTATCTCCCCCGTTCGGGGTCGAGCGGTCGTCACTGGTCTATATGTTCCTGTCGGGAAGCTGAGAAGACGGATCTGCCGGAATGACGCGTCGGGAATGTTGATCGCATCTCTATGACCACGCTGGTGAGCTGTCTTCTATGTTGAGCAAGTTATCAGAAGTCCTCTGGTCAACAGTACCTGCAGCCAGCGACCAGGTTGCCCCGGTCCCAGGTACCCCGATGCTCGAGGCGGGTCTCACTAATATATAGGCAGCGAATAGTAGGACGATGAAATGAATAAAAGAATAAGAACGGTGACGTACCCTAACCCCGGGGGGGGGGGGGCTCAAGTGGATCGATGAGCTGGCCGCCGTGCTTGGCCCGTAACATCGGGCAGGGATGATAAGCTGTCTCAAATTAGCCCTCTTCGATATAAAATATAATGATGAATAGGAATATCATATGTAAATGTAACAACCCAAATTTCTCCCTTCCGAGTCCCAAAAGTAATTTAGAAATATTTAAAAATGTTATAGAAATATTCTAGAGATTTTTAGAGTATTTTTATGTAATTTTTGGAGTTCGTTTAGTATTTTTACAAAGCAAAAAAAGTTTAGGAAAAAATCGTTGAAGGCAAGGTTCGAACCCACGACCTCGGGTCAGGCTGACCCAAGCAAACCGGCCCAACCAGCTGAGCTACAAGGTTTTTGATAACCTTATAAGGAAAGAATTAAATTTATAGCATAGTTTTGATTTAACCCTAATATAAGAAAGGGAATTAGGTTTTGATTTTCCAAAAACAAAACAATTCCTCCCGAAATTCTTTCCTCTCCTTCTCCCTCGCGACGGCGCCGTCTCTCTCGGCGGAAACCAAGAGGAAGCTAGGTTTGGTTTTTTTCGGCGCCGGCGAAGCTTTGTTCCAGCCATCCTTCATCGGGGGTGGTCATCCCGACGGAGAAGAACTCACGGGCACAAGAAGAAGCCGACGATTTTGCAAGATCCGAGCCCTTCAAAAACCCTAGAAGCCTTCTCCTTCCTCCTTCTCGGTTGTAAGTGCAAGAACAAAGAGTGAGTTGCTACTCACCTGCAGTAGGAGTAGTTCCCTTCGATTGGTTTTCGAAAGAGTTTTGTCTTTGAAGATTCCTGCCGTGAGTATGGGAAGTTTTTAAAACCAGCATGTTTGTTTTTATTCTAGCATGTTTTCAGACCTTTCCTTTGCTGTTTGCAAGTATTAGCAGTTTCTCTTTGCTTTGTTGTTGTGAACATGTTTGCAAGGATTTTAGTTGCTGCCGAGTTTGTGCTTGCTAGGAATTTGGTTCCTTTTATTTCGAATCAGGTAGTGCAGTATTTGGATGGCTAAAAGTTTAGGAGTAGCAAGTGTTTCCTTTTTTTTTTTGGTTCTTGAAGATTCGGACACATTGTAGAAGTGTTCCAGCCTTGATCCAATATGCTTTTGGTAGTCTTAACACTTAGAAGTGTTGAACAGATTAGGATGGTGTAATAGAGTGGATTTAGGGAATCCCTGGTATGAGTTCGCGGAGGGGTTAATTAACCATGCTAGCTTTGTTTTTTTTTAGAGGAGATTTCTGATAGTTTGATTTCCTTTATAGCTTACTGGACCAGCATGTGTTTATTAAGCATTTAAGTTTCAGTTTTGATGTATATACATATATATGCACATTGAGTATTATGAGTTAGTTTAATCTGTTGGTTTCCTTAATGATAGATTAATGGATTTATTTAGAGCAGTGTATAGGATTGACTGTACTTAATTCCTTGGGTATTTAAAGCAAGCTATTAATTCTGTATCTTTTGGAAATGAATAAGTTGAGTAGATGTTAACAACATTGTGAATTTAGTTTATATAGATATACATGAGTAGATCTTTTAGTTCCCATTTGCTATTGATTTCGGGTTCTTTTCTTTTGCTGTTTTCAAGCATGAGCAGTTTTAGTTTTCATTGTTGTTTAGTATTTCCTGATGAAGCATGATATTCTGTTAATTCCATGCAGCAACAATTCCTTTATTTTCTAGATTCTATTGCATGCCTAGTAGTTGAATTGGTTTTACTTTCACAGCATGCTTAAGTTATTCTAGTTTCCTATTTGCTATTGGAATAACATGAGCAGTTCTATTTTTATAGCATGCAGATTTTTATAAGTAAAGTATGCAGATTTTGATAGGCTTAATATGCAGATTTTTGTTAAGCTTTGCATGCAGATTTATGTTAAGCTTTGTATACAGATTTTTAGTACTTAGGGTGTGTTCTAGTGCACACCAAGTGCTTGATAAAATGCTTAGCTCAATATAATGCTACAGTAGGCATTTTAATAGCTCAGTTAATGCAGTAGAAGCATTTAAAATAACTTATTTAGTCTTGCTTCAGCTTATATGGGACTACGGTCCAATGGGTGGGCTCCCACAGTCGCCTCTAGGTTCAGATAACCTAGTTCTAGGTTCAGATAACTTAGTTAAAGCAAGGTAAGAAAATTAGCTATGAAATCAGTATTTTATTTTCAGCAGTGGCACTGTACTGGATTAGATATCCATTGGGTTGGGCTCCCACAGTCGTCCCTAGGTTTAGATAACCTAGTAAACCCTACTAGACTCGGAACTTGCAATCCCGGGTTTAGTTAGGGATGCGCGCACAGCAAGTACAGTTGCCGGGCCCATCAGCAGCATGATTACTATTTTGATCTATTATGTAAATAGTTTTCAAAACTTCACAAATTAGTTATGTGAATACAAGTTAGACTCAGTTTATGTATCAGTTCAGTTTTCTATTGATACACATGATAGTTCTATGATTAGCTATACATGTTTAGCAAGGTTCTAAAATTCGCTAGGCGCTAGTCGGGCGGCAGACCAGCGCCTAGCGCCTAGGCCGCCTAGGCGGGGACTAGGCGCCGCTAGGCGGATTCCTCGGTATCCCTTGTTTCATGTGGACTGTGGACAATGTCATATGCAAATCTAAATGTTGTCTTAAACAATTTCATAGCAATGAAGATCTAACTATGTATGCTGAAATAAATACATACTTTCCGATACCAAAAAATGAAAAACTATAAAAGAAAACTAATAGTTTTGTGCAAAGGAAATATACTAGGCTCAATAAATATGAGTAAAAGAAACAATTAACATGCAGTAAGTTATCATAATCATATAGTAAACAGTAGAAGTAGAACATTGGAAAATAAAAGCAATAGTTCAATTCAAGATTACAATGCATTGTGAACTAGTAACACTAAGCAAAATATAATTGTTAAATAACATAAATCATGTCTTAACAAAATGAGTTCAAAATTACACAACTAATAATATCAAAATAGACTCATATTTATTCTGCTTCTTCTCCATAATTTTCAATAACTTGTTCTTCATCCTAAACTCAATATCATTATTGTGATCCTCGTCTTCTTCTTCGGATTCATCCTCGTGAAGTTCTCTCACTCTAGAGCTTCTTGGGTTGCAGATTTTCATCCGCTCCACTTGCTTCATCGACCATTTGCCGAGTGAGCCGGAACCTAGTTCAACTTCATCATCTTCCCCACCGTCCACAATCCGACCTTGTGAAGCATCTTTTGCAAGAAGGACATCAACATTTCTTTCTTTTCTCTTTTTGTTTGTTCAACAATCTAGCATTAAATTGACAAATACTAGATTATTCAACTGTTGGCATCCAACCTATTTCTTTTCTTTGTGTGAATCTAAAAAAACAGAGAAAATTATAGTCACTACCTGAATATAAAGTATAGGCGTTAAAATTATAACTAATTTAATTAAAGAGTAGACAAAGTTTAAAACTTACTCTTCAAATGTACTCAATTTCTTTCACACCGGATGAACTTGTAGTTAATGAAAGTATCCTCAATGCCACCCTTAGCAAGTTAGGTGTGTCCGTATGTACTCCACCATGCACATGGATCAAATGTATCATCATTTTTTTCACATGCTTTTACTGCCAATGTTTTCCCAAATAACCCAGTCTTATTTCTATATTTTGGAAATTCCTTGTTAATAATTGTATCTTGTAGATCTAACTCATTGGCATGCAAAGTTTCCATGCATTCAAAAATCCCTATCGCGACCTCCTCGTAAAGAGCAATAGAACTATCTCTGTAGTAAAAATAAGGATTCAACAAAATAGCAATGGTATGCAATGATGTATCAAGTCCATCCTTCTTTGACTCAATAATGACTATGATAGGCTGATAATTTGATTCCACGTTATTCAGAGCCACCTTGATATCTTCTTTAGCTTGAAGAAGCTCCCCATATAGAAACCCCATCGATGGCTTTCTATCTCCATCTACCAATCGAAGAACTCTTACCAAAGGAGCAAATATTTTTAAACAAAGTGTCACACCATTCCAAAAACTCATGCTCATCACTGTAGAGTAAGCCAATTATCCTTTGTTTATTTTTGACCATTTACATTTCTCCCACATATCACTTGTAAACATGGCCCTTAAACGCCGGTAACGCTAAATCAAACTTTGCAATGTGAGGAAATTTGATGCAAACCTGGTAACGCTAAAACCCGTCTCTGTCGCGAGTCTCGCGCGACGGCGCGGACGCCACAGGCCGCCGCCGGCAGCTCGCGGGAGGGCTCCGGCGCTGCCAGAAGCTTCGCCGGACGAGTCCGATGCGTCCGGCGAAGTCCGGCGTTGCTTCCAGCAGCGCCGGTAGCGTCGCGCGAAAAGCTTCTGGCATATCCAGAAGCATCGCGACTCTACCGGCGTTTAAGGGCCATGTTTACAAGTGATATGTGGGAGAAATGTAAATGGTCAAAAATAAACAAAGGATAATTGGCTTACTCTACAGTGATGAGCATGAGTTTTTGGAATGGTGTGACACTTTGTTTAAAAATATTTGCTCCTTTGGTAAGAGTTCTTCGATTGGTAGATGGAGATAGAAAGCCATCGATGGGGTTTCTATATGGGGAGCTTCTTCAAGCTAAAGAAGATATCAAGGTGGCTCTGAATAACGTGGAATCAAATTATCAGCCTATCATAGTCATTATTGAGTCAAAAATGAAGGATGGACTTGATACATCATTGCATACCACTGCATTTTTGTTGAATCCTTATTTTTACTACAGAGATAGTTCTATTGCTCTTTATGAGGAGGTCGCGATGGGGATTTTTGAATGCATGGAAACTTTGCATGCCAATGAGTTAGATCTACAAGATACAATTATTAACAAGGAATTTCCAAAATATAGAAATAAGACTGGGTTATTTGGAAAAACATTGGCAGCAAAAGCATGTGAAAAAAATGATGATACATTTGATCCATGTGCATGGTGGAGTACATACGGTGCTCACACACCTAACTTGCTAAGGGTGGCATTGAGGATACTTTCATTAACTACAAGTTCATCTGGGTGTGAAAGAAATTGGAGTACATTTGAAAGAGTAAGTTTTAAACTTTCTGTCTACTCTTTAATTAAATTAGTTATAATTTTTAACGTCTATACTTTATATTCAGGTACTGACTATGGTATTTACTTTCTCTGTTTTTTTTAGATTCACACAAAGAAAAGAAATAGGTTGGATGCCAACAGGTTGAACAATCTAGTATTTGTCCAATTTAATGCTAGATTGTTGAACAAACAAAAAAGAGAAAAAGAAAGAAATGTTGATGTCCTTCTTGCAAAAGATGCTTCAAATGCACAAGGTTGGATTGTGGATGGTGGGGAAGATGATGAAGTTGAACTAGGTTCCGGGCTCACTTGGCAAATGGTTGATGAAGCAAGTGGAGCAGATGAAAATCTGCAACCCCGAAGAAGCTCTAGAGTGAGAGAACTTCATGAAGATGACTTTGAATCCGAAGAAGAAGACGAGGATCACAATAATGATATTGAGTTTGTGTCCGATGAAGAACAAGTTATTGAAAATTATGGAGAAGAAGAAGCAGAATAAATATGAGTCTATTTTGATATTATTAGTTGTGTAATTTTGAACTCATTTTGTTAAGACATGATTTATGTTATTTAACAATTATATTTTGCTTAGTGTTACTAGTTCACAATGCATTGTAATCTTGAATTGAACTATTGCTTCTATTTTCCAATGTTCTACTTCTACTGTTTACTATATGATTATGATAACTTACTGCATGTTAATTGTTTCTTTTACTCATATTTATTGAGCCTAGTATATTTCCTTTGCACAAAACTATTAGTTTTCTTTTATAGTTTTTCATTTTTTGGTATCGGAAAGTATGTATTTATTTCAGCATACATAGTTAGATCTTCATTGCTATGAAATTGTTTAAGACAACATTTAGATTTGCATATGACATTGTCCACAGTCCACATGGAACAAGGGATACCGAGGAATCCGCCTAGCGGCGCCTAGTCCCCGCCTAGGCGGCCTAGGCGCTAGGCGCTGGTCTGCCGCCCGACTAGCGCCTAGCGAATTTTAGAACCTTGGAAAATGTTGTTCGGACTAAGCGTCAGCCAATCTTTGCGGTGGTAGTTTGGGGAGCTTCTTGTTAGTTCGAGAACCCGCATGTGACTGTAAGTTGTAAGTTGTGCTAAGCGGGCAGTGCCTTTGCTTTGCTTGCAGGCAGGAGCGAGGTGCGACGGACAACAACGATAAAGGAAGGAGCGAGAGAGAGAGAGAGGGCGGGAAATTTAAATTTGGGAACAAGTCGAGCATTACGTTTTTAATGTGCAAGGCGGAAGGGGGAGAGAGAATAAAAGTAAGGGGGAGAGAGAATAAAAGGAATATTTTTTTACAAAAACATCGAGCTGGCAACACCACATAAGCGCGTCGCGCATGAAGCGTCGGGCAGCATATCATTTGTGTGTGTGTGTGTGTGTGTGTGTGATGAAATGACATTTCCTGCTTAAGTGGACTTGAATGAAAGAAAGAGCACCAATCTGAGAGAGTAACATGACACTAAGATTTAGCAGTTGGGTGTCGTGTACTTTTGCACTAATTCAAAACCCTCTTTTCGTTACCTATCAGCCATCGCGCCTGAGCCCCGCCTGACGTTGCCGCTACCCGTTGCATCTTCTCGCGACGCCTCTGACAGCAAGTGGCATGAGCCATACCTCCCTTCCACCTTCCGTCTCCTGTAGTGACGCTTCCGCCTGTGGCATGAGCGATACCTCCCTGGCCTTTCATCGTCAAGAAGCTAACTCGTCCTCCTTCCAAGGCCCCTTTTTTTAACCGGCTGTGTACGTTTCCCGAGGTGTCTAGGCATCGTAAGTCTATGTACCTTGATGTAATTTTTGATTTCCTCGCATATCTTTATTTCGAAGTAATTTTCGTCGTCGTTTCTTATTTTGAATAGATCCGGTGAGCGACATATCGTGCAACATGTAGGAGCTTTTTTTCCCTCTCGCAACGTATATTTGACGTTATTTCCATTAATCGTAGTGCATAGGCTGCTTCTCTTTTCTTAATCTAGAGTGTCAATTAATGGTACATAATGCTTGACGTAATTAGTCTGATACTCAATGTTTGAAGGTTCAGCAATATCTATACATTAGTCTTCTCTTAGATGTATGTAGAATTATCAGTTTCTAGTAACAACTAATACATTTTGATAACTCCATATCACTTATTATTAATTTTAATATAATTTGCTGTTTTTTAGTCAATTCATTGAGCAGACGTGTGATTGTCTTAATGGTTGCAGCCAAATCATCTCCTTGTATAGTTCTTATAGATATATTGAGATTAAGAAAATATAGAGGAAATCAGTGTCATCAATTAAGGGTTTTCCATCTTGTGGAACATTTTATGAAGGGAAATTTGAATTTTACTTGTTATGTATTGAGGATTATTTAGTGGTTAAATTAGAGAGTAGAAGACTAAATCATTATTTTACTTCGCTAAAATAATGGTTTTTGGCTGTTTCTCTTTGTATACAGTTCTATTTAACAGAAAAGAGGTGAAAGAATAGCATCATGCCTCTGTACGATTGCCTCCTTTTAGCAAAGCCTCATGTCTCCAAGCAGGCGTTGGTTGAGATGGTTGGGCGAATTGGGAGTCGGGTCTTTCTCCAGAATGGTGTCCTTACTGACATCAAATCTTTTGGCACCATCCAGCTTGCTTATGGCATCAAGAAACTTGACGGACGCCATTTCCAGGTTCATTATCTTCTTACCTTATTCTACTCTCCCCAATTTCCCCATAGGATGCAAAAGTAATCTCTCCTTGCTCTGTTTTCTGTTTTTAGGCTGCTATATTGTACGGTTCATAAATGGGATCTTTATGTTTTTTACCCTTGTTTTTCCTCGGTCTTAAATACATCCAAGTACTGTTAGTGGTTTCCTAGGATTCAGTGTGCTTTGTTTTCTGTTTCCATTTATGAATTGAAGTTATGTATGCTATCCTTCTCAGCAGAAGCACCTCTACAAGTAGTACAGAGGGCATCAATTCACTTCCAGGTGGAGCAACTCTTCATCATAGAATCACAACTGAACAAGTCAAAGATGGCTCCCTTCTTGTCGCCAAGTTTTGAACTTTTTATGCTTTCTTTTTAGGCTCAAACATCAACATTTTTTTAAGTTCTGCAGATGGCAAATGATCTAGTAGTTTAACAAACCTTTGACATGTTTGGAACAATATCAAAACCCTTTATCTTGGTGCACATAGAGATTAGTCAAGTCATTTGTGTTAGGACCTTTGGCGGCCGGCTAGAGAGGGGGGTGAATAACTCCTGCACAAAAACAAACAAAAGTACTTACCTGGGCTTATAACTTAAACAAACACTTGCATAAAAATAAAAGATAAACTAAAAAGATGAGGCTCACACAGATTTACTTGGTTACAACCAGGAAGGTTGTTAATTCAAGGCAGTTGAATTACACTAATAATCTCCTTCAGGCGGAGAAGCCTCTTATAGCAATGAACGCACAGAAAAAGAAAGCTAAACAAAACAGAAAGTGTCTACAAGTGTTGTTGCACTATTTCTTGTTGTTCTTAGCTTCTTGGACCAAGGCTGTATTTATAGTCTTGGTCAGGGCGCCTGGAAGGGTTTCAAACGCCTGAGTGGGATAAAAACTTATCCCCGACGCAACGGTCAAAGACCACGTCGAAATGGCTAAAACTTGGGTTCCGGGCGCTTGGACTGCTCCGGGCCCCAGCTTCAGCTCCATTTTCTTCGGTTCGGGTCTTCCGCTCCGGCTCCGCTTGCTTGGTGATTTCGGCCATCCGAAATAGGGCTCACACGAACCCAACTTCCGGCTTTCTCGAGCAAGCTTCTGCTCCTGGCTTCTCGTCCCTCGGAAACGCCGCGCCCCTCCTTCTCATCCGCCCGCGTATTCTTCCGCAGCACCTCGTCCCTCAGATACACCGAGCCTGTCGGCTCTCTCCCCTGTCGTCCTTCTCGCTAGCTGCGTCATTTGCTCGACGCCCTGTGCTCCTAAATTCTTGTACACTTAGACACAAAGTTAAACACAACAGGACCTAACTTAACTTGTTTGATCACATCAAAACAACCTTGGTCCTTGGGGTACCAACAATTTGTCTTGAAAGCTATATAATAACAGAGGTTTATTTGATATTCAACTTCTTGTGCAATAACAAAACACAAGGATAATTTTGAGTTATTTATGAACCAAAGAGCATAGAGCGTACACCGCTTGGTTCAAGTTTGGAGAGATAGAGTAGACTGGCACAACTTGAATCAGAATTTTTCTTCTTTTGTGCTAGTTATCAATGTGTCAGCAATGTTGGTAGCTCACGGACAAGCTACAAGTTAAATGATGGAGCAATTATTGATTGCTCTAATTGTTGATATCTTCAATACTCTCTATTAGTATTTCTTGATATTTAAAGGCCGTTTTTCATACTTTTTTTTGTGTCAAATGATTGCTTAAACTCCCTCAGTGATCCATCTAAACACACTGGCGTTGATTATAGAGTCTGACTATTTTGCTGATCATAATTGTTGAGGCGCCCTGGGATTATCTGTTTGATAGTGGATTTTCAAGATAGAAACTCCGTTGAGATAATCTCTGTTAATATAGGGAGCTTGAAAGGTTAGCATAAGTACCCTCGAAATTGGTTTCTATATTTCTTTTTTCATATTAGCAATGAATCCTCCGACCAAAATATCTATTTTTTCCCTTCTAAATTACTCATTTATTAATAAAGTGGGCATTTTGATAGTAAAATGAAAAATGTTAGAGTACATTTTGACATTAATTAAACCTTGAGGGGCATTTAAAAAAAAAGTTAGTAGATGTTGGGTGCATTTTGAAAAGTATCCATAAATATATACTCGATCAAACTTTATGTAAATAGCATGATAGCACCATGACTGTATCTTGTTAAATTTTTTCTTTGTTGACCTCTCCTTTATCGGTGTGCTTAAACATGATGGTTTCTGCAGGGACAACTGATGCAAATGACCATGATGGTACCTCCCACATTTAACCAGGAGCTACACTACTTGAATAAGGAAGATCGTCTATTGCGATGGCTGGTAGTGAAACACAGGAATACAATATACGGGCAGGAGTTCATTAACGAGGACGTAGGGAAAAATGAGCTAATGCATCAAAAAGGTGGCTTGTTTAGCAAAAGGACTGTTGCAGACGGAGATGAAGATGAAGACGAGGATGAAGACGAAGATGACGACGATGATGACGATGATGATGATGAAGAGTATGATTTGGAGTAGAAACTGCCATCTCACAATAAAGCATATTATCAGTTCAAGTCCATGGATTTGTGAATCGAGAATAGCATGATTTGGACTAAATTCACATTTGGCTCTTGAAAGTTTGCCTCTTTATGGATGCTTTAACTGCAAGAGGACTTGATTTTGTAGGAAATATTTGGTGTTTTTCTTCTGTATTTCACTACTTATTCAAAACTTCTCTTTGGTTAGAATTCATTGAATCGTGGCGTTCATTAGATTGGTGCAAGATATGCCACACTATTGATTTAATTTTTAAAAAATAAATCGTTAGATTGCTCTCCTACAAAAGTCAGATGCTTTAAACAAGTTTTTGAAGCTCAGCGTCGCCCACAAATTTTACTAGTTTGAACTGACCCATGATAATGATATTTAGTTAAATGTTAAATTCTCTAAGGGTGCGTGGTTTAGGTAATTGATAATTTTCGAGTAATGTTTCATGTCCGATATGTCAACAAAAGAGGTATACAATTCGAAATCAGAAAATCTCGGGAAACTAAGGGTGCGTTTGGTTTGCCTCATTTTTATTTTCATTTTCTGAAAAACGCACGTTTTTCGTTTTTTAAAAAATGACTTTTCCACGTTTTTCATTTTTTTAAAAAACACTCTCTTAAAAATGAACGTGTAAACACTCTCTCTTAAAAATGAACGTGTAAAACACAAACCAAACGCGTTTTTCATTTTCTCAAAATACTTTAGAGAAAAATATGAAGAAAAAATATAAAAATAAAATAAAAAACTTTTTTAAAAATTAAAAATGTAAAAAAACATTAAAAATTTAAAAAATAGAAAAACATTTTAAAAAATAAAAATAATAAAAAAAATGAGAAAATAATAAAAAAATAGAAAAAATGTAAAAAAAATTTAAAAAATAATAAAAACACATAAAATATAAAAATATAAAAAATATATAAAAAATTTAAAAAAAAATTTAAAAATATAAAAATATAAAAAAAATATAAAAAGTAAGAAAAACTTTAAAAAAATAAAAAAAAAGAAAAAAACGAAAAAAGAAAGAAAAAAAAATAAAAAAACACATAAAAATAAAGAAATGTGAAAAATAAAAAAATATAGAGTTTAAATAATAATAATATATAGTTGGTTTTGTAAGTAAGGATAATATAGTAAAATATTAAATTAAGTTATTTATTAAAATCTTTAAATAAATAAATTTTTATTACATTATCTAGGTTGAACCAAATAATATTTGATTATGTTTTATTCCTCATAATTTTTGTTATCACGGAATCAAACGTATCTAAAAGATTAAATTATAAATATAAATATAAATATAAATATTATGTATACTTTTAAAAATAAACAATCTTTATAAATAACTCAATGCGTCACCATATATATTTAAATTATATAAAGTCATGTTTAAACTTAATATTCTCATCTTAATATAATTAAATTATGTGATATTATTTATTTTTATTTTTTTTATATGAGGTAGACGACTTTGTTCTAAAAAAAAAATGCTTTCTAATTTATTTACTAAACGAGTCAACGGCGAGAGAAACCGAGCGTCTGATAGTGAACTGCTCCCTCCATCGATGATGGTAGGCCCCGCCGCTTTGAGTGCAAGGATCCGACGACTCAACGCCGAATGAAGCATCCGGGAACCTTCGCCACTCTTTCGGCATTGGCAGCCATAATTTTGATTTGATGGCTTTGATTCTTCCAATCACTTCTCCAATTCCTCTCCTTTCCGACCCAGAGGACGAGTGATTCCTAATCGATGGCGGAAAGCAGGAGGTATGCCAGGCTAGGGTTTTTCTCCCTGATTCGTTTTTCTTCCCAAATTATGGAGCTGTGCCAAATTTCTCCATTTGAACCGTTTTAGGGCCTGTTCATCGACTGATTTCTTGATATCTTTACTCATCAACTTTATAAAATTGAATATACGTGTTCGAATATAGGAAACAAGATTAGGTGTGGAAGTGGAACCAAGATGTGAAATTGCTATTTCATATTAGTTGCCTTGGTCGAGTTGCCGGAAGTGGGTTAAAGTGGCTTGTCTGGAAGAAATTGCTTATGTTAATTAAAGTATGTACTGACACTAGCGGAAGAAGTAAATGATGACCTGTGGACGTGGAAACCTTTTAAGGCTTAATTAGCTTCTAGATGTTGGGATTCCCAAGAATCACACTGCAATAATTATGACTTGGGCTCGTTAGAGTGTTGTTTTCTACATGCGCGTGATAGGGTTCGTAAACCAAATTCATAAATTATTTGACTTGGCTAAATACAAGACACACAGTGAGTTACAGAAATATCTATGCTTTTTTAAAGGAGAGAAACCAATTTTTGTGAATATGATTAAATTCTATACTGCAGATGTTTGTATATGTGACAATATAGTTCAGTTATTTATGGTGGTGCAATGGTGGGATTTTCAGTTTGCACCACCATCAAGTTAGATCAATGTTGAATTTAGCAATGTTTTGTGAGGTCAGTCACTATCCACTTTTTAGGTTATACATCCCTAGACATCACAATGTAGTGGTAACTTGTTATTCTGTAAGGTACATTAATCCCCAGTCAAGTTTCTATTGTAAAACTTCTATCTTGGTTCCGTGTTTGTTTTTTGGCGGAATCTATCTTGGTTCCTTTGAATTGACTAATGTTCTTCTGTTGCATGCTACAAAGCAATTACTTAAAGATACATTTTTGTACTAGGCACCAATCAGAAGTTATGAACATATAGGATGCTTTAAATTCTCAGAAGTTCCTGTTTTGGTTCAATACGAGTGGGTTTATGTTTGTATTGATTAGTGGTATCAGTTTGGAAGTTGGCTTAATTCTTACAAAGGGAAGCTTATTTAGTTACTCGAGAAAGATACTTGCTATTCAATTTAAACAACCATTCTAAGTTTGTAACATTGAAACAGTAACTTATGATTCCTTATCAGCTGTAACTAATTTATTAACCTTTGCATATCCTTTCTTTTTGTAATATATATATATATATAGCCAATGTATTTTCCTACTTTTAATTAACTTAATTGTCAATTGGTTTTAGTTCACTTATGGAACTGGTAGCAAAATATATTTTACACAGTATTAACCTTTTAATTAGAATTTTGGTTGTGATTTTCTCAGTTACAGGCCTCAGGATACGTGTTCAGAGAAATCTTGGGGTTCAGAGATGTCTCTTCTGCAAAGCAGAGAAAGAAATTCTAGTTCAACAAGTGTCCAAAAAGGACTTGGTTGGTTTAGAAACAATACTCTCTTTAAATATATGACAAATTCATCTGTGGAGAAGCCTTCCAAAACAAAAATTCTAGATCCTCAAGGACAATTTCTCCAGAGGTGGAATAAAATATTTGTCATAACTTGTGTGATAGCAGTGTCTGTAGACCCCTTCTTCTTCTACATCCCAGTTATTAAAGATGGCAATAATTGCCTTTATTTACATAAGAAGATAAAGATCACTGCGAGTATACTGCGATCTTTCGTAGATAGTTTCTACTTACTCCGTATCTTATTTCAATTTCGAACTGGATTCATCGCTCCTTCATCTAGAATATTTGGACGAGGTGTTTTAGTTGAAGATTTGTTTGCTATTGCCAAGAGATATTTATCATCATATTTCATAATCGACATTCTTTCAGTTCTTCCGCTTCCTCAGGTATCATATTAATTTATGTCCTATAACTTTGGTATTAAACATGACTTATTTACATATAAATCTTGGTGGGATAGTGAATCACATCTGGTAGTTTTTATTGTATGTTATAAGGATAAAGTATAGAATACTAACATGATTTTTGGTGATTCTTGTTTCTCCTTTTAATTTTTGTTAGATTTAATGACTTTGGATCTTATTTTTCCCCATATTGTTATTTGCATTCACAGATAGAATAAATTCATCCTGTTGATATTGTTTAATTATTTCTCTTCTTTGTTCAACAACCATCTTGATGAAATGCATAGTCTTGATTGCTTTCAATTAGCATCCTTAGTTTCATGTGGATAGGGGCATATGACCTAAGAAAGAGCATAATTTTGAAAATTTCTTGTTCTCATTGAGATAAAGTCATTTGTTTTTATATGTTTTCCTCATATATGCTGCTTTCTATGCCTTGTTTCTTGCTTACGGAGGCTTGACCTGTTGCACAATTAAATGTTTACCTACTCCTGTGGATGACGGCTGAACTCATATGTAAAAAGGGCAGCCCGGTACACGAAGCTCTCGCCATGCGGGATCCCGGAGAAGGATCCACGCAGCCTTACCTTGCTTTTTGCAAGAGGTTGTTTCCAGAATTCGAACCCGTGATCTTTTGGTCACATGACAACAACTTTATCGTTGCGCCAAGACTTCCCTTCAGCTGAACTCATATGTGAACCACATAAATCCAATCTCAATATTCATGTACAAGAGACCATAGGATGACTCCTGGTGTTAGTCACCACCCGATCTTGTTCTTGCTAAGTTGTGAATTCTGATATCCCTAAAGGACTATTCTGCAAATTTTAAGTTCATTATAGTTTCATAATTTGTTTTTTACAAAAAAGTGGGCACCTTGTTTTTTAGATAAGTCAATTGAGGCCCTTATTTTCTTTTTCTTTTTACTTGTTTTGTTGCTATTGCTCTTTGTTATTGCTAACTAAGAATGCACTTATATACTCCATGCATAGAAATAATAGAAAAATAGTTAACAATATGGTGGAAGTAAACTTTATGGTAAATCAATGAGGGATAGCTTTGAATCACAACGTGAGGTTGTGTTTGGTTTGATGGAATAGAAGGAAATAGAAAAAGGGATGAAATGACATGAAAAAACAGGAGCAATGCTTGTTTCCATCTTGTACTTGATTTAACTAGTTCTGAGTGATTTTAGAGTAATTAGAGATAATTTGCCTTGGCCCAAAGCACCCTAAACTTCTAAAAAAGTTCTTTTGCGCACTATATAATTTATTTTCCATTTGCTACTAATGCCAGATCTCAAGTAAAGTAGTAGCTAGTGCCATTTAGTGAGCAAGTTGGGCATGGAAGCAGACTGAAAACATTCGGAAAGTACGGGAGCCAATTAACATTTATGGAAGTATGTGGTCATTTGGCAAAAGGTGAAATGCATGGCAAAATGAAACTTTATTATTAAATGGTTTTAATTAAAATATATCTTAAATTATTAGAAAAATATTAAGTTATTAGAAACATGGCTACTAAATATCTTCACAAAAGTTAGAACAATTGGTATATAGACAGATGCAACTTTTGAAACTACCAACATGATCTAAATATTTGTGTGCAAATGTTTTCTGAACTTTGATATCTTTTATATTTTTGCTAAAATATATTACATCATTAGTTTCACTTATCTAATTTCGTACTGTTGCTGTTTATTTTTTTTAAACGTAACAAATTTACCCTTTGATTCTTTTGACAATTGATCACATGTTTTTATCTGCACAGATGATGATCCTGATCATAATGCCCAAGCTTGAAGGAATAGAACTCCTGAATGCCACACATGCATTAATGCGTATAGTTGTATTACAATATATTCCACGACTTCTTAGGATCAGGCCATTGTATCTTGAATTCACTAGGTCTGCTGGTATAATTACAGAGACAGCATGGGCTGGAGCTGCTTTTAACCTTTTCCTTTATATGCTCGCAAGCCATGTAAGTTAACAGAAAGTGTTGAACTTTGTTGTCAACTTTTGGATGATGTTTAAAGAGGAATTTTTGAGGGAACAGCGATTCAATGTGACTTTGCACTGCCTTCCAATTTTACTGTTTTAATTATCTTTGCTGCTTGATGGTTGAATCTAAGTTTTCTCCTTTAACCCTGCTTTTTTATCATTTCATTCTGGATAAATTCAGAGATTTATTGAAGTTGTAGACTAATGAAACAGGAGAATTGATGCAATATGAAGGATTTTTTTTCCAAATAACCTGAGCAGTATTGTATGCCATGCTATTTCTAAATGATTATAGCAACATGCGGCATTATCAGATGGGTTAACCAGGTGCACTGCTCCTTGAGGAGCAAAATTGTAATAATTTATTTTGAGCATCAAGTGTGATGATGGTGAAATTTTTCTTGAAACTAGCATTTTTTCACTATCATTGGAAATAATTGTACTCCTATTTCATGTTTTCATACATGTTTTATTTGGGAATGGTAAGAATTCTTTGAATATTTGGTCCATCTATTCTCTCTAGAGTTAGATTAAGTTAATTTTTGTTGATTCTTCTTGATTGCAACATGTTTTATTTTGTTTTAAGGTCCTGGGAGCTTCATGGTATTTGCTTTCTATTGAACGTGAAGATGCATGTTGGAGAAAAGCTTGTGGCCGTAATAATGGTTGTGAAATTGATTCTTTAGTCTGCAGGCAACGGAACACCCAGAGCAATAATTTTTTGGCAACTGATTGCCCTATTAACAGTATTCAAAATCCCCCTCCCTTTGACTTTGGAATATATCTACCAGCTCTCAACAATGTTGCTCAATCAGAGAAATTCTTGGAAAAGTTCTTTTATTGCTTTTGGTGGGGACTTCAAAATTTAAGGCAATATACAACTTTCCCTATTTTGATCTGCAAAATCCTGTGTTGCTTCTGCGATTTCACACATCTACCATCTGCAATTTATGCATATGGCATAGTGTGTGAATTTCTTCTTACATAACCATACAATGTTTTCTACCTCAGTCATTCAAACTTGGATCATTTCAATCATGCAATAAAATTGGTTCTTATTTTTATTTACTTTACCCAATTTGGTTTCATCATACCTCAGAAATTGCATTTGACATTCAGATAACAGATATGTTGTATTTCTTTATGTTTACTTAATATCATACATTACCGTCACTAACTGAACTTAATTGTCATGTTGTCTTCTTCATATCTAGTTAATCTTTCATATATTTGGATTCATTTGTCATGGTAAGTCACAATGCATTATTTTAGGTTTGTCATATTTCCTTATTTTGTGTCTGAAATGATGCTAAATTGCAGTTCTCTTGGACAAAACCTCAAGACAAGCACTTTCATATGGGAGAATTTGTTTGCAATTTTCGTTTCCACCTCGGGTTTGGTTCTGTTTGCACTTCTGATAGGAAACATGCAGGTATAGCATTTAGGCATTTAGGGGATACCAATATCTGGTTATTTTTATTGGCAAAATTATGGTTTCTATCTTCTACCTTTGGATTTAGAGATTTTTTTTTGTCTATTAAGGTAAGTCAACGGTCTCTTTACAAATTGTGACTTATATATTTTTGAGCTCTTCTGCTTTCTCGATTTAGCTTATTTTTTAGCTTGTTCCCTGGATACACATCAACTTACTCGGTCTTAGTGCACTAGAAGGGAAAGACTTCAAGTTTAGTAGATTAAAGACAGAATATATGGAATTTAAGTTTAGCAATATTAGAAGTAATGAACCAATTGTTAAGATAGGAGAGGACGAGTTGCTCGGAATCGAAAGATTTAAATATTTAGGATCATTTTTGCAAAACGATGGAGGGATTGAGAGAGATGTCTTACATAGAATACAAGCAGGATGGGTGAAATGGAGGGGAGCGTCGAGTGTTTTATGTGACCGTAAAGTACCTCTTAAACTTAAAGGTAAGTTCTATAAAATCGCAGTTAGACCTGCTATGTTATATGGAACTGAATGTTAGGCTATGACTTGAGCACATGACCAGAAGATGAGAGTTGCAGAGATGAGGATGTTAAGGTGGATGCGTGGACATACAAGGATGGGCAAAATAAGAAATGAGAGCATTAGAGAGAAAGTCGGAGTTGCATCTATTGAGGAAAAATTTCGAGAGACACGTTTAAGATGGTACGGACATGTACTTAGACGACCAATAAATGCTCCAGTTAGGCGATGTGAAACTATGATAAACATGCATATCAAACGAGGAAGAGGAAGACCAAAAAAGACTTGGTTAGCAACAATAAAAGAAGATAAAATTTATTTAAATATAGATTATGATATAATAGGAGATAGAGCTCAATGACGTAAAAGGATTCATACAGCCGACCCCACCTAGTGAGAAAAGGTTTGGTTGTTGTTGTTGTTATTGATTTTCTATTTCCATGTCCCATGTCCCATGTCCCATCAAGCAACTTCCAATGCAGTGATGTTCTATAGTTGCATGAATTTCAATGATTTCATTGGATAATAATTGTAGATTCTATATCAATTTCATTTAATCAATTTATTTAGCCTTTCAATTCCTTGCTCTACAATGAGATATAGAACAGGATTTACTTCTATGAACTTCTTGGACATCATGAGCTGCATTCAATTTCACAGGAGTTCTTGAAAAGATGAGGTTGCTATGGTTGAGTATAGTTCACTTGTTTGAGTGAGACAGTGAGTTGAGTGTCCAAATAAATTGCTGTAAACTAGCTTTCTATCAAAAATGCTTTCCTATATGTTGATTGGACTTGTTTTTGTTCTATGTAATTTGACAATTGTCATTCCATTCTGTAAATTCACAATCACTTTTTTTTCCAGACGTATTTGCAATCTACCACTTTGAGAATAGAAGAGATGAGACTGAAAAGGAGAGATGCAGAACAATGGATGTCACATCGGTTGCTTCCTGAGAATCTAAGAGAGCGAATACGCCGTCATGAGCAATACAAATGGCAAGAAACAAGAGGGGTAGATGAAGAGTGCCTTATTTACAACCTTCCTAAAGACCTTCGAAGAGATATAAAGCGCCACCTCTGCATAGCACTTCTCAAGCGGGTAGGATGGCTAAGATTGTTTCTCTCATTTCTATTTATTAAGTCCTCATCTAGATTTTTTTTCCTTCACTGCATACTTGATATACAGCCTAAAGAGAGCAAAATTAACTTTAATAGCTTATAACTAATACATATTATCCATTTGTCAATCCATTGCAAAGTAACTTAGAAGGGATATTGAAATTTACCGCAGCATATACTGAGTTACTAGTAACTGGAACACAGAAGCTAGTGAATTTAAATAGTCTAAAGAAATCAACAACTTAGTGACTTATAACCAGCACATATTATCTATCTGTCAATTCTTTGCAAAGCAATCGAGAAGAAATATTGAAGTTTATTGTAGCAAATTACTAACTAGTAACTGGAAAAGATTGCATCCATTTTGCCATACCAAAGATATCCTATTAGTTTTTTCTTTTCATTGACATACTTACCTTTTCATTGTTCAAAGATAATGTTCAGATGTAAATGGTATGTGATTTGGGTATTGGGGAAAGTCGGGCGTGTGATTTCTCAAAATGCCAAAATGGTTATTGTTATTCCTCATGGGGGTGCCTAGTTGGTTAGTGGATGGCAAATATGCTACAATAGGGTGGGAATCAATTCCCGGCAGGCACATGTCCTTTGGAAAAAAAACTCTTTCGACCCCTAGCCACTTGACGGTCGGCTATAAGTTGACCTGTTACCTCACCGGATGAGCATAATCATCTTTTGCTACAAAATAGTTATTGTTCAAATCAGCAAGAGTAAAATATTTTCTTCCCAAAATTATATTATGTTGACTATGCATTTTTTGTAGGTTCCAATGTTTGAGATAATGGACGATCAACTGATGGACGCCATGTCAGCCCGCCTCAAACCAGTTCTCTTCACTGAAAACAGTTGCATTGTCCGCGAAGGAGACCCAGTCAATGAAATGCTATTCGTCATGCGTGGAAAGCTAGAGAGCACAACCACAAATGGCGGGAGAACTGGCTTCTTCAATTCAGACATCCTCAAGGCCGGAGACTTTTGTGGAGATGAGCTTCTCACCTGGGCTCTCGACCCCAACATCCACACCAGCCTCCCAATATCCACCAGGACAGTAAAAACGCTCACTGATGTCGAAGCCTTTGCCCTGTTAGCCGACGATCTGAAATTTGTTGCTTCCCAATTCAGAAGGCTACACAGCAAGAAGCTGCAGCATACGTTTAAATTCCATTCACAGCAGTGGAGGACATGGGCTGCTTGTTTCATACAGGTAGCTTGGCGCAGATACGCAAAAAAGAAGCTCGAGGACGCTCTACATGAAAAGGAGAAGTTGCTGCAATCAGTAATGGTGAGTGATGGTGCTTACTCATCAAGTCTTGGTGCTGCATTATACGCTTCGAGGTTTGCTGCAAACATGCTGCGGGGATTGCGACGAAATACGAGTAAAGCTCGTCCCATGATATTTATTCCAAAGCCAGCGGAGCCAGATTTTTCTGTGGAAGAACATTAGCGCCTAGTCTTGAATTCCACTCTTCTGCCAAGTAGTTTGATGGCATATTTTGGGTATATTTTGAAGAGTGTAGCAAATTATGCTGTATATAATTATTTGAATAGGCCAGTGTAAGATAGTTAATTCCATTGTGTGGTGAAGTATATGTACAGGTAGTTAGCTGTTAATGCCAACTCGAACGATAGAAGATAAGAAATGCTAGTGTAGGTGTGGGGTTCTCTTGTAAGTAGTGTTTTGTTTGGCTTCTTTTAGATACATTTCTGAAACCACTGCAGAATCAGGATTTTGTGAAACTGCTTGTTTTAGATTATCTATGATCGATATGTCTCAAAGAATTGGCTTTCTTACAGGAGGTGAATATGTCATAATAGAGGCTTATGTTTCTATAGATCTTCTATGAGAAGGGGTCCAACGCTCACTATGAATCATACTTTTTGTGCATGCTGCAATTGTGTGGAAGTAGACTCGATCCAACTCAAAGCCCTTTGCTTCCTCAATCTCTTGCACTGCATCTTCCCCTTCAGCTCATCAAACCTTGTCCATGCGCCTCTTTCTCCGTAAACCTTTAGCATCATTGAGTAGATGACTGGATGGTCCTTCTGCAATCTTTGCATTGCCTTCACTGCAGATAGCCCATGCTCCAAATTGGAATGCAAGCCACACGCAGTGAGAAATGCTCCCCACACCGCGATATCGGCTTCGAAAGGCATTCTCTTGATCAGGTTCTCTGCTTGCTCAATGTTCCCTGAACGCCCAAGCAAGTCCACCATGCATCCATAATGCTCCAACCGTGGCTCGATGCAAAATTTCCTCTCCATAGAATCGAAGTAATGCACACCTTCATCTACTAGTCCACCGTGCACGCAAGCCGTTAGCACGCAGACAAAGGTGATGGGATCAGGTCGAATTCCTTCCTCGATCATCTTTTGGAACTCTTCCAATGCTCTCGTAGATAGGCCATTCTTGGCGTAGCATCCAATTATGGAGTTCCATGAAGCCACATTTCGGGTTTCGCACGAGTCAAAGGATCGAGCCGCATAGCTCACATCGCCGCACTTGCCATACATCTCGACCAGGGAGGTAGACAAGACGACGTCCCACTGTGATAAAGACCTCGAGATTTGCCCATGGATTGATTGCCCGAAATGGAGGAAGCCTCCAATGGCGCAGGCAGCGAGCACCGTGGCGTATGTGAATTGGTTTGGGAAGACATCAGAAAGCCGACGCATCCGGATGAACAGAGTGAGAGCTTCTGCATGCTGCTTGTTTCTCTGGTATCCTTTGATCATTGATGTCCACGTGATGACATTCCTCTGCGGCATCCGATCGAAGTATCTTCGCGCCTCGTTCAGCTTGCCATTGTCGATGCATCCATTCATCATGGTAGTCCAAGCGACAACATTTTTCACTGGCATTGTCTCGAACACGTGCTCTGCATCCTCGAGCATTCCAAGCTCCATGTATCCTGAGATCAGCGAAGTCCACGACACTGAATTCTTGACCGGAATGTCTCCGAATGCTCGACGCATGGAAACTGGGTCCTCCAGACTCGCATAGCCACCAACTAGTGCAGTCCCGAGAATGGAATTGAGAGGGGTGAGGCCAGTGCGAATAGCCATCGAATGGAGCTGGGGAATGAGGTTGCTGGATGGAATGGCCGCAACCATGGTCGTCAGCGTTGCCCCATTCGGACTAACACCGGCACGTTGCATCCGTAGGAAATGCTGGAAGGCCAGCAATGGATGCCCGGTGCGCCTGAAGGCGGAAAGAATGGTGTTCCACGAGACAATGTCTCGGCGTGGCATTTCGTCGAACATCTTGTGGGCGCATTGGGGGCGACCGTGTGTGGCGTAACCGGAGAGCATGAGGTTCCACGAGGTGATGTCTGTTAGGTGAGAGTTGCTGCGGAATGCTTCGATGGCATTGGTCAGCCGGCGGTGGCGGAGATGGTGGAGCAGGACGGAGTTCAATTGGGCGGAGGAGTGGAGGGTAACACAGGACATGAGTGGCGGTTAAGTTGATTCCACCGTCAATGAACCAGAGGCCGCAGGAGATACACAGAGAACAACACCATTTACCCTTAAGCTTCAGATTCAAAAGCAGGGTTATATCACAGTCGATCGAACTAGCTTTTTTTGGTAAGATAATCACAACTTTTTCATATGTTCGACAACATTAGTGAAGAAGTGCAGGGTGAGGCCGATGCTGACTGCCACAAGGGCTACAATTCCTACAAAAACAATCAATTTTCATCTCGGAGAACTATTTTCTCTTGCGAATGATGCGTGAATTTGATCTGGTTTGAACTCACCAGATTGAGCGAGTCTCGCTGAGCTTTGCCTTTCTTCTACCTCGCCCTCGTTGGAAGAGACTTTGAGCTGCAAGCTCATGGACAAAACCACCAGTCCACTCCCAAGCGTCTCCCTCACGACCCTCTCGCGCATGTCCAGCGACAAAAGCCCACTACACCCGTCGACATAATCCTCCACCACCACCTTCACGAGAAGGAGAACGCCGCCCCAAAGCACCAGCGAGGCCACCTGACGCAGCCTTCTTGATGCAGCGAACCCAACGTAAAGGAGATCGACAATGGATGCAAAGGCATAGAAAGGCAACCACAAATACCAATCTGATAAAAAAAGAAGGGACGACTTTCCTGAAGCTATAATCTGGTTCTGACGAGGAGGAACGATTAGAAAGGGGCATGAATTTGCTTGCCTGGATCGTTAAGCTGAACAGATGCAGAGTAAGCAAAGAGGATGCTCATGATGATAGAGCAAGCGGAGAGAACGGGAGGCTGCAGGGCGATCCTTGTCATTCTCGTGGGGATGAGCTTGCCTTGCACCAGTTTCTGCAAGCAAATTGTTGTCTGGGATTGGAGGAACAGCGAGATCGATGATTCAATGAAGATGGATAGGAAAAAAAAGTCAACTGATTACACAATTTGATATTCCATGTATGTTTTAATAATTAAAATTATATATTAAAAATGATAATATACAAGAACAACAACGAGCGTAAAGAAGAAGAATGATAGAAGACATACTATACTCCAAGAACAACAATCCGGGGATGAACACAAGTCAAATTTACAAGCTTAGACTACAGATTCATTCCCTGATATGCTCAATTTAAATTGTGTCGACTTTATGCCAGATACCAAATTTTTGTTCTATTTCTAGCTACCAAGTTATTTAGTTTCCATTGTAATGCAGGTCCAAATGCAGTAGAGTTTATCATCAACCATGCAAAGTATCAGTGGCTTTAATTTCAATGAGGAAAAGAAGATAAACTCTGCAAGTCGTATTCTTTATGACCTTTGTGCATAATAATAATAATAATAATAATATTATTATTATTATTATTATTATTATTATTAGATTTTCTATTTATTAGCTATTAAGGATATATTAGTTTTTTTTCTTATTATGGACCTAACTGTATAAATATCTTATTGTGCAACTTTTCATTATTGATTGACGTACATAATATAACAAATCTTAATTTTGGTACATTTGTATAGTACGGTTTTTTATTCTGAGCGTTTTGATTGAGATTTTTTTATTTTCATATCACCTTAATTTTGTTTACTGATTGGTTATTCGTGAGCACTATTTGTTTTGTCGCAATGACTGGTCGTACAAATGATTTACTTCAATCGATTAGTGTTCAATTGGATGAAAAAAATTATTCATATTGAGAATATGTTATGAAAAATTTCATGCGGAGAAAGTCTATGTGGGGATATGTTTCAGGTGTGTAAATTAAACCTACGATCTCGTGCTTATTTGAAAAGTTCTCTACAGTGTTACTTCACTTCGTTTTCATCTAAATAATCATGATTCAGCATTGTTTATCAAATATACGAGTGCATGTCGTATTCTTTTATTGTTATATGTTTATGATATGATTAAACTGGTGATGATTATGATGAAATTATTTTCTTGAAGCCTGAGTTGGTTCATTGTTTTGTTATGAAAAACTTAAGTATATTATGCTACTTTCTGACATTGAGGTCGCCTATCCTTCAAAAAGTTATCTTTTAACTCAGTTGATGCGAATGTATAACAAGGGTCCAAGAGAGATTATGGAGGTGGCAAGAGGCATTTTGGTCTTTTTCATGTTTTGAAGGTTTGGGTATTTAGGGGTGCACTGTTCATACCAAAGGGAGGGGAGGCTGGCTTCATGTTTTTCCAGTGTCGCCGTCAGAGCTTCGATTGGGTTCTTTCGCTGTCGCCACCACAACCATGCCCACGTCTGTTCTACTTAGGCCATCTTGATCGCTGTCCTCCCTCTCCCTGTGCGGCCTCTTCGGCGTCTTCGACCTCAACGGCAACGAGAAGATCACCCAGCCCGAGCTCAAGGATTGCCTCCACTGACTCATTCTCAATCCGCCCTCCACCAATGAGGTTGCCTATCTAGTCACTGACGTCGACCGCGACGGCGACAACTGCATTAGCCTTGACGAGTTCGCTGCGCTCGAGACCGCCGGAGGCCTCCGCCTTGCAAGCGGTAGATCCGAGCTCCGCGACACCTTTGCCGTCTTTGACTCCGATGACAATGGGAAGATCTCGGCGGAGGAGCTGCTCGGGTCGCGCGGGTGTAGGTGGCGTCGAGTGCTCGCTCGAGGACTGCCGGAGCAATCACCAGCAGCCTCCACGTGCCAGCAATCCACGGGTCGGCAGTCCACGCGCCGACTCTGCCACCCCATGATAGTTTTGATGTGATCAACCAAGTAAAATTAGGTCCTTTTGGTATTTAACTCCTGTGTCTAAGTGTGCAAGACTTAAGAGCATAGAAAATCGAGCGAAAGACGCAGCTAGCAAGAAGGACGGCGCAGGAGAGAGCCGACAAACTCAGTGCATTAGAGAGACAAGGTGCTGCGAAAGAGTATGTGGGAGGTCAAAAAGGAGGCGCGCGACGTTCTCCGAGAGACGAGAAGCCGGAGCGAAAGTTTGCTCAAGAAGGCTGGAAGTTGGGTTCGGGTGAGTCCTATTCCAGATGACCGACATCACCCAAGCGAGTGAAACTAGAGCAGAAGATCCAGACCAATGCGAGCGAAACCGAAGCAGAAGACCGGAACCTAAAAGTCAACACTATGTTGACTTTCTGGTCCAGGCGCCCGGACCCCCCGGGACAGCCTGGGGACCCCTTGTTTCAACCGCTTCGCGGAGCGGGTTTAACCCGGTCCGGGTGCCCGGAAATGGTCCAGGCGCCCAGACCAAAAAAGTTATTGACACGACAGGTGTCACAAGTCATTGCGCGTAGAACCCTTCCAAGCGTCCTGACCAAAGCTATAAATACAGCCATGGTCCCAGAAGGTAAAAACAACACTTGTAATTGATTATTATTTAGTCTTGTTCTGTAATTGAGTGCTTCAACTGTTGTAAGAAGCTTCTCCGCCTGAAGGAGATTGTTTAGTGAGTTTTTCATCTTCATTGGATTAACAACCTCCTCAGTTGTAACCAAGTAAATTCTCTGTGCCTCTTCTTTCTTTGATTAGTTTTCTTTTGTACAAGTGTTTATGTTAATATAGCTATAAAGTCAAGAAGGGTTTGTTTTTATTATGCAGGTTATTCACCCTCTCTAGCCGGTCACCAAGGGACCAACAAGTGGTATCAGAGCCCAATAGCTTCAGGAGGACTAATCGTCGAACAAAGCACAAGAGATGGTCTGATCAAGCATCAACCCACCGAAATTCGAGGAGAAATTCGTGAGTTGGAAGAAAAAGATGGAGGTATTCTTCAAGACAGATTTCGATTTACTTTTAATAATGAAATTTGATTTTGTAGCACCTGAGGGTAAAAAAGAATACCAATGGATGAAGAAGGAGCAAGCCGACTTCGTGGCAAACGGCAAAGCAGAGTTCCATCTGTTGAGCATTTTATCGCCATAAGAAGTCAACCGGATCAAAGCCTACGAGCCTGCCAAGGAGCTCTAGGAGAAATTCCTAGAACTACACAAAGGAACCTCTAAGGCAAAACTCGTGAGACGGGATCTTCTCAGGAACCAGATCAGCAACATCAAATTAGAAAAAGGAGAAATTGTTGCACACCTTCACTCAAGAATAAAGGAACTCATCACCAGACTCTCGAATCTTGGAGAAAAGGTAAGCAACTAAGATTCGTTAAGGTACGCGATTAACGTATTTCCTAGGACTACTGAATGGGCATCATTAGTAAATGCTTATTATATATCTAAAGATCTAGAATTAAGTACTTTAGAAAAATTATTTTCAACATTTGAAGCTCATGAAATAAGATGTGCAGATCTGAAGGAGCCAAAGCACAACATTGCCTTAAAGACAAAAATGGACGAACGAGATTCTGAATTTTCTCTCGATGACGACAAAACATCACTCATGGTAAGAAAATTTAAAAAATTATTTAAAACTAATAAATTTAATCAAGTGCAGGGTAATAGAAGGAAAAGAAAGATAAGATGCTACCACTGCAATGAAAAGGGCACGTGAAAGACAATAACCCTAAATTGAAGAGCAAGGACCACTACAAAAAATCTTGCAAATAATGACGGAATCCTCGACTGAATATAATTTAGTCAGTAATTACCGACTGATTTTAATTCAATCAGTATTTTTTGACTGAATTTCTTTCAGTCGATTCCCGACTGAATAACTATTTCAGTCGAGAATTACAAACTGAATAACAATATCAGTCGGGAATCGCCGACTAAAATAAATTCAGTCTGGAATCCCCGACTGAAATAGTTATTCAGTCGGCAAATCGACCCTTTGGATTAATAGGTTTAGGAGTTTAGGGATTGACATGTTTCGATTAATAGATTACCAACGGAATATGAATGTCGTCGGTAACTACCGACGGAATAATAATTCCGTCAGGAATACGACTTTGGGTTTACGGGTTTGGGCGGTGTTATAGTTTACCGATGGAATATAAATTCTATTGGTAGTTACTGAGGAAAGATAAATTCTGTCGGTAGTTACTGACGGAAGATAAATTCTGTCAGTACTTACCAACGGAATTTATCTTCCGTCGGTAACCGCGATTAGAAATTAGGGCACGCGATCTCCCTCTTCTCTCCCCGCGAACTTTCTCGGCGATCTCCTCTTCACATCCAGCAGCCTCATGTCCTCTCCCATTCTCGGTGATCAGCAACCGGTGACTCAAGTATGCTCCTCACCTCCTCCCTTGTCTCTTTCGTTTCACGCGCACGGCGATTGTCACAGGGCTTGCTCGCGGCCAACCAACCGTCGCAGAGGCCTGCTCGCGGCAGGTCGGCCGCCCCAGGCGCCTGCTCGTGGCAGCTCTGCCGTCGCAGGCGCCTGCTCGCGGCTGGCCGCAGGGGCCTGCTCCCAGCCCCCGCAGGGTTCTGCTCGTGGCCAACCGGCCACTGCAGGTGCCTGCTCACGGATGGCTGCAGGGGGTTGCTTGCGATTTGTTGGTTGCTACTCGGAAAACCTATAGGTTCCACTATACAAAAATTTTGTACAAAGGTCTGAACCTTTTCCTAGCTACCATGTGTTCTTTTAAATTAAATTTTGGATCGCCTGCGGAACTTAACACGTTTGATCCAAAACTTAATCTATTTGTTCTTTTAGGTTTTGACTTGGATCTCCTGCGGAACTTAACACGTTCGACCCAAGTCTCCTTAAGTTATTAATTCCATTAAATATTAATTTCCATAAAAGGTTCCCAGTACTGACGTGGCGAGGCACATGACCTTCTTGGATATGGGAGCAACCACCACCGACTAGACAAAATCTTTAATAGAAAGCTAATATTTAATTTCCTAAAATAACTTTAGGTTAACCAAAAAGAACAATCAAATCACAAGGAAAAGAAAGAAACAAAAGAACACAACTTCGAAAAACATATTCGAAATTCTAGAACGTAAGCCTCTTGTATTTGGTATTATTTCCATAAATAACTAGCATGATGCGGAAAAGGAAAAACTACTAGTTATACCTTCTAGAAAGACCTCTTGATCTTCTACCGTATTCCTCTTCTAACCTCGAACGTTGTGTGGGCAACGATCTTCCGAGACGAGAAACCACCAATCACCTTCTTCTCCTCCTAGCTAGGTTCGGCCAACAAAGAGGAAGCTTCACCAAGGAAGAAAATCAAAACACTAACCAAGCTCCAAGAGATGCTAGCTTTTTCTCCTTCTTCTTCTTCTTCTTCTTCTCCGAGTAGTATCCGGCCACCACAAGAGCTCCAAGGGAGAGGGAGAGGTTCGGCCACCACAAGAAGAAGAGAGGGAAGGGTGTTGGCCGGCCACACCAAAGAATAAGAGAGGAAGAGAAATAATAAGGGTTATCCCATGAAGGCACCCTCACCCCTTCTTTTATATTCCTTGGCCTAGGCAAATTAGGAAATTTAATTACAATAAAATTTCCTCAATTTCCTTGACATGATTTAATTTAGAAAAATAAAATAAAATTTTCAAATCAAACTTCAATGGCCGGCCACATCATTGGAGAACAAATTGGACAAGTTTTAATCAACAATTAAAACTTCCTAATTTGTTCCGAAATTTAAAAATAAAATTTCTCTTTAAAATCTCTTCATGGTTGATAAAAGGAAATTTCTATAATTTTAATTTTATCAACATGTGAATAATTTTAAAGAAAAATAATACATCTCTCCAATCTACAAATAAGGAAAGAGATCTAATCTCTTTCTTTAATCTTTTGTAGATCTTTTACAAGAGAGATATTTTATTTTTAATTCTCTTTAAATTATATCTTCCACATAATAATAAAATTAAAATTTAATTTGGCCGGCCCTACTAGTTTGGGTTCAAGCTAGGGCCGGCCACCCAATATACCTAGGCCGGCCCTAGCTTGTTCCCAAGCTAGCTTGGCCGGCCCCTATTGGTGGGTATAGAAGGTGGGTATAGGTGGGTATAGAACTCTATAAATAAGAGGCTACGATAGGGACCGAGAGGAGGAATTGTTTTGGTCTCCCGATAAAATTAAGCATCCCGTGTTCGCCCGAACACACAACTTAATTTTATCAATGATAATTCATTCCACTAGAGAACTATCATTGAACTACCGCACCAATCCCAAATTACATTTTGGGCTCCTTCTTATTATGAGTGTGTTAGTCTCCCTGTGTTTAAGATATCGAATGTCCACTAATTAAGTGAGTTACTGACAACTCATTTAATTAATGTCTAAGTCCAAGAATAGTACCACTCAACCTTATCGTCATGTCGGACTAAGTCCACCTGCAGGGTTTAACATGACAATCCTTATGAGCTCCTCTTGGGGACATTATCAACCTAGTATCTCTAGGACACAGTTTCCTTCTATAATCAACAACACACACTATAAGTGATATCATTTCCCAATTTATCGGGCTTATTGATTCATCGAACTAAATCTCACCCATTGATAAATTAAAGAAATAAATATCAAATATATGTGCTTGTTATTATATTAGGATTAAGAGCACACACTTCCATAATAACCGAGGTCTTTGTTCCTTTATAAAGTCAGTATAAAAGAAACGACCTCAAATGGTCCTACTCAATACACTCTGAGTGTACTAGTGTAATTATATAGTCAAGATAAACTAATACCTAATTACACTACGACCTTCTAATGGTTTGTTCCTTTCCATTCTGGTCGTGAGCTTACTGTTTATAATTTATAAGGTACTGATAACATCATCTTCTGTATGTGACACCACATACTATGTTATCTACAATACAAATTAAATGAACAACTATAAACAAATGTAGATAATTAGACCAAATGTGATTCTTTATTCATAATGAATGTTTACAAAGCTTAGGCTTTCAGTATACACTCCAACAATCTCCCACTTATACTAATAACTAAGCTGCCATATCTTCTACCATACATCTGATTCCCATTCCCTCCACATGCCGATCGAAAGCTTTCGCCGGAAGGGCCTTAGTGAAAGGATCTGCCAGGTTATCCGCTGATGCAATCTTGGCGATGACAACTTCTCCTCGCTTCACGATATCTCGTATCAGGTGGTACTTGCGCTCTATATGTTTACTTGCCTTATGAGCTCGTGGTTCCTTCGAGTTTGCAAGCATCGCTATTATCACAATAAATTGTGATGATTTTGGGCAAACCGGAATCACATCTAAGTCCATTAGAAAGTTCCCGAGCCATACTGCTTCTTTAGCCCTCGGAGGCTTCACATACTCAACTTCCATGGTTGAGTCCGAAACGCTTCTTAACACTCCTCCATGAAATGGCTCCACCTCCTAAAGTAAACACATAGCCGATGTAGACTTACTGTTATCCCTATCGATTGGAAATCCATGTAACCCACAGGGAGCAGATCATCCGCTTGGTAAACTAGCATATAATCTCTAGTCCTTCTCGGTACTTTAATATATGCTTTACATGATCCAACGTCCTTGTCCAGGTTACTCGATGTCTGCGACCATGCCAGCAAAGCGGATATCGGTCTCGTCATAGCATTGCATACATTAGGCTTCCTACAGAAGCATAAGGAACTGCTTTCATGTCCTCTATCTCTTTTGATGTCTTTGGAGACATCTCTTTAGATAAAGCTACTCCATGTCTAAAAGGTAAGAAACCTTTCTTGGAATCCTGCATGCTAAAACGAGCAAGGATTGTATCTATATATGAAGCTTGGGATAGACACAACATTCTTTTCTTACGATCCCTTATAACTTTGATCCCAAGAATGTGTGCACATTCTCCTAAGTCCTTCATATCAAATTGTTTGGACAACCATACCCTTACGTCTGATAATACCTTGACATTGTTGCCAATTAACAAAATATCATCTACGTATAGTACAAGAAATACCACCACGTTTCCGTTACACTTCTTATATACACAAGACTCATCCGGACTTTGAATAAATCCATATGACTGGATTACTTCATTAAACCGGATGTTCCAAGACCTTGAAGCTTGCTTCAGTCCATAAATGGACCGATTGAGCTTGCACACTAGATGCTCTTTGCCTTTTTCAATGAACCCTTCTGGTTGCTTCATATGGATGTTCTCTTCAAGACTTCCATTAAGGAAAGATATCTTGACATTTGCCAAATCTCATAATCCATATGAGCAGCAATGGATAAGAGTATCCGGATAGACTTAAGCATGGCTACCGGTGAAAAGGTCTCCTCATAATCGATTCCCTCTTTTTGAGTGTACCCTTTTGCAACAAGCCTAGCTTTGAAGGTTTCTACCTTCCCGTCTGTCCCTCTTTTCCTTTTGTAGATCCACTTGCATCCAACAGCTTTTACACCATCAGGTGGTTCTACAAGCTCCCAGACCTTATTAGAGTACATAGACTCTATTTCAGAATTCATTGCCTTTTGCCAAGATGCTGCATCTATATCTTGGAGTGCTTCGTCATATGACCGGGGATCAGGTTCATGTTTACCCGGGATCAAGTCCGAAGACTCTCCCAAAAACATGAATCTTTCAGGCTGCCTCACAACCCTCCCACTACGACGAGGCACTGTTTGTGGTTGTGTATCATGTGTGACACGTGTTACAGTCTCTTGTGGTACTTCATCTTGTACTGTTGGTACTAAAGTAGACGTGTCCTCTCTTAGTTCTTCTAAAACAACTTTACTATTGGGCTTGTGATCCATTATATAGTCTTCTTCTAAAAACTGGGCATTGGTGCTAACAATGACCTTCTGGTCTTTAGGACTATAAAATAAACCACCTTTCGTTCCTTTTGGATATCCTACAAACACACGAACTTCTGTACGGGATTCTAACTTATCAGCATCTGGTTTCAGCACATGTGCTGGACTACCCCAAATCCGAATATGTCTTAGACTGGGTTTTCGCCCATTCCACAATTCTATGGGAGTAGAAAAAACTGATTTAGAAGGTACTAAGTTCAGTACATACACCGCTATTTCCAGAGCATATCCCCAAAACGAATTTGGTAATTCTGAATAACTCATCATCGATCTAACCATCTCCATAAGAGTCCTATTCCTTCGTTCTGCTACACCATTCTGTTGGGGTGTTCCAGGTGCAGACAATTGGGATTGAATCCCAGCTTCTGATAAGTAATTCCTAAACTCTCCTAAGAGGTATTCGCCACCACGATCAGATCGTAGTGTCTTGATACTTTTACCTAATCATTTTTTCACATCAGCCTTGTATTCTTTGAACTTATCAAAGCACTTGGACTTGCGGCGCATTAGGTAAATATATCCGTATCTTGAATAATCGTCTATGAAAGAGACAAAATATTCAAAACCTCCTCTTGCCTGGACAGACATAGGACCACACAAATCAGAGTGAACCAATTCTAACACTTCTTTGGCTCTATACCCCTTGGCCTTAAAAGGCCTCTTGGTCATTTTACCTTCCAAGCAAGATTCACAAGTTGGAAAATTTTCCAACTCTAATGAACCCAAAAGTCCATCGGCTATAAGCCTCTGAATCCTACTTAAGTTAATATGACCAAGCCTTAGATGCCAAAGATATGCTTGGTTCATTTCTGAAGGTTCTTTTCTCTTATTTGAGTTAGAAGATGAATTATAAATTTCCATGTTTTGCTTTGTGGAAGAAATTGGATTTAAAGTATACAAATTACCAACTAATGCACCAGAACAGATAATCACTTTATTTCTTTTAATAACTACATCGTTACTGAAAGAAACTGAATATCCATCTAAAAACAGTTTAGAAACTGAAATTAAATTCTTTCTAAAACTGGGTACATAAAGACAATTTCTTAAAACCAAAATTTTATTTCTACTAAAAGATAAGTAGACATCTCCCACTGCAACAGCTGTCACCTTAGTAGCATTGCCCATGTAGACGGTAATCTCCCCTTCAGATAGTCGTCGGGTTTCCTGGAACCCCTGCAAGGAATTGCAGACATGATCAGTGGCTTCCGTATCTACACACCAGGTGCTGGTAGATAACATCGCTAAACATGTTTCAACAACTAGAGCATGAGATATACCTTTGTTTTGGTTCTTACGAGGACAGTCCGCCTTCCAATGCCTTGACTATTTGCAGATGAAGCACTTGCCCTTCGGCTTCTTCACTCCAGCTGAGATTTATTCACTTTCTTTGTTGAACCGACTTGTTTCTTCTTCTTCTTTCCTCTCGGTTTAGAAGTAGAACCATTTTCAGCATAGTGAATTTGAGAATTGTGACGAAATAATCCTTCTGCTGCTTGAAGTTCCCCTAATGAATAAATCCTTTTATTCATATTATAGTTCAGGCGGAACTGCTCAAAACTTCTAGGTAGCGTTTGGAGGATCATATCGATCTGGGTTTCCCCATCAATTTCTCCTCCAAGGATCTGTATCTCGTTCAGATAAGCCATCATGTTTAGGATATGATCCCTTACAGGAGTACCCTCTTGCATGGTGGCTGTCATTATCTTTCTCATAGCTTCTTGTCTAGAAGCCCTATCCTGATGACCAAAGAGTTCCTTGAGATTGTTCATAATATCATAAGCTGTTGGTAAATCTTGATGTTGCAATACATTTGACATTGAAGCCAAAATGTAACACCGCGCCATCTCATCTGCTTTTACCCATTTCCTATGATATTCAATCTCCTCTTGGGTAGATTCACCAGTAGGTGCTTCAGGGCACTGCTCAGTCAGTACAAATTTATAGCTTTCAGCAGTAAGGACAATGTCCAGGTTCCTTTTCCAATCTATGTAATTAGGTCCAGTAAGTCTATTTTGTTGAAGTATGATGGACAGTGGGTTGAAAGTCATCCTAAGAATCACAAATAACTTTTGGTCAGAACTCTAAATTTAGAATAATATTGATTCCTCAAACAATACTATTTTAAATTAACCAACACCTCATAACACCGTGAATTTTGTATGCCACGTTAGTGTGGACGTATACAATTTCAACATTTGTAAAAGGAGGGTTTTAACCCATTAATTTTATTATCTTGTCAACCTAACTTTTTGACAAATAAAATTAATAGTTGGTATTATTTGGTCACACAAATGATAACAGTGACTCCGTTGGGGAGGATACTATTAGATGTGTCTAAGTGTACATCATTACTTGACACTAAGTCCATTAATAAGATTATGCCCCTTCCGTTGGGGAAGATCACACGCTCTTGATTAACTTCCTATAGTCATCCAAAAATGGAAGTCTGTTCTAGTGATTCGCAAACAAGCTCATCCGTTATGGAGGAAGGCACTCAGAGCCAACGCGCAAGCTTGTTTGTATCACTTACAAACCAGTAATGGAGACCATGGGATTTACTTAAAAATCCCTCTCCCACTTAGTTATTTATAAATGAGGAATTTTAACTATGCTAGCCTACTAAACTTGTAAACTAACATACACACACAGCACAATATAAAAGCAATAAATAGAAAATCTAATTTTCAACTATTATGGCTTTTATCTTTAATTGTCTTCCGTGTGTTGTCATCCGAAGCTGCTGCCATATTTGGCCACCGCCACCCTGTCGCATCCATCTTGCTCCTAGTTCCGCTGCGCCTCTGGTCCTTAGAAGGTTCCACGCTTTGCAAGATTCGATCCGCGACATAAATAGAATTTTACATTTTTGATCCTATATTCCATAAAAGGAATGTACATGTATCTAGATCAAAAATAAAATCCTAATAAAACTAAATACAGCTCCTGCTGTATTTTAATACAATCATGCACACACATATAAATGCCCTTGACATGTCCAAGGGTCCAATCACACACATAATAACTAAAAGCCATAATAGTTGGATCCTGCATCCATAGAGTTAGCACATCCTACTATTAACCTGCCTAAATTATGTATGACATGTGCATAATTAAACTAAATACCAAATACACAGAGGCAAAACCCTAGCTCTAATACCAATTATTGGTTGCTACTCGGAAAACCTATAGGTTCCACTGTACAAAAATTTTGTACAAAGGTCTGAACCTTTTCCTAGCTACCATGTGTTCTTTTAAATTAAATTTTGGATCGCCTGCGGAACTTAACACGTTTGATCCAAAACTTAATCTATTTGTTCTTTTAGGTTTTGACTTGGATCTCCTGCGGAACTTAACACGTTCGACCCAAGTCTCCTTAAATTATTAATTCCATTAAATATTAATTTCCATAAAATGTTCCCAGTACTGACGTGGCGAGGCACATGGCCTTCTTGGATATGGGAGCAACCACCACCGACTAGACAAAACCTTTAATAGAAAGCTAATATTTAATTTCCTAAAATAACTTTAGGTTAACCAAAAAGAACAATCAAATCACAAGGAAAAGAAAGAAACAAAAGAACACAACTTCGAAAAACATATTCGAAATTCTAGAACGTAAGCCTCTTGTATTTGGTATTATTTTCATAAATAACTAGCATGATGCGGAAAAGGAAAAACTACTAGTTATACCTTCTAGAAAGACCTCTTGATCTTCTACCGTATTCCTCTTCTAACCTCGAACGTTGTGTGGGCAACGATCTTCCGAGACGAGAAACCACCAATCACCTTCTTCTCCTCCTAGCTAGGTTCGGCCAACAAAGAGGAAGCTTCACCAAGGAAGAAAATCAAAACACTAACCAAGCTCCAAGAGATGCTAGCTTTTTCTCCTTCTTCTTCTTCTTCTTCTTCTCCGAGTAGTATCCGGCCACCACAAGAGCTCCAAGGGAGAGGGAGAGGTTCGGCCACCACAAGAAGAAGAGAGGGAAGGGTGTTGGCCGGCCACACCAAAGAATAAGAGAGGAAGAGAAATAATAAGGGTTATCCCATGAAGGCACCCTCACCCCTTCTTTTATATTCCTTGGCCTAGGCAAATTAGGAAATTTAATTACAATAAAATTTCCTCAATTTCCTTGACATGATTTAATTTAGAAAAATAAAATAAAATTTTCAAATCAAACTTCAATGGCCGGCCACATCATTGGAGAACAAATTGGACAAGTTTTAATCAACAATTAAAACTTCCTAATTTGTTTCCGGAAATTTTAAAAAATAAAATTTCTCTTTAAAATCTCTTCATGGTTGATAAAAGGAAATTTCTATAATTTTAATTTTATCAACATGTGAATAATTTTTAAAGAAAAAATAATACATCTCTCCAATCTACAAATAAGGAAAGAGATCTAATCTCTTTCTTTAATCTTTTGTAGATCTTTTACAAGAGAGATATTTTATTTTTAATTCTCTTTAAATTATATCTTCCACATAATAATAAAAATTAAAATTAAATTTCTTTTTAATTTAATTTGGCCGGCCCTACTAGTTTGGGTTCAAGCTAGGGTCGGCCACCCAATTTTATACCTAGGCCGGCCCTAGCTTGTTCCCAAGCTAGCTTGGCCGGCCCCTTATTAGTGGGTATAGAAGGTGAGTATAGGTGGGTATAGAACTCTATAAATAAGAGGCTACGATAGGGACCGAGAGGAGGAATTGGTTTTGGTCTCCCGATAAAATTAAGCATCCCGTGTTCGCCCCGAACACACAACTTAATTTTATCAATGATAATTCATTCCACTAGAGAACTATCATTGAACTACCGCACCAATCACAAATTACATTTTGGGCTCCTTCTTATTATGAGTGTGTTAGTCTCCGTGTTTAAGATATCGAATGTCCACTAATTAAGTGAGTTCGACAACTCATTTAATTAATGTCTAAGTCCAAGAATAGTACCACTCAACCTTATCGTCATGTCGGACTAAGTCCACCTGCAGGGTTTAACATGACAATCCTTATGAGCTCCTCTTGGGGACATTATCAACCTAGTATCTCTAGGACACAGTTTCCTTCTATAATCAACAACACACACTATAAGTGATATCATTTCCCAATTTATCGGGCTTATTGATTCATCGAACTAAATCTCACCCATTGATAAATTAAAGAAATAAATATCAAATATATGTGCTTGTTATTATATTAGGATTAAGAGCACACACTTCCATAATAACCGAGGTCTTTGTTCCTTTATAAAGTCAGTATAAAAGAAACGACCTCAAATGGTCCTACTCAATACACTCTGAGTGTACTAGTGTAATTATATAGTCAAGATAAACTAATACCTAATTACACTACGACCTTCTAATGGTTTGTTCCTTTCCATTCTGGTCGTGAGCTTACTGTTTATAATTTATAAGGTACTGATAATATCATCTTCTGTATGTGACACCACATACTATGTTATCTACAATATAAATTAAATGAACAACTACAAACAAATGTAGATAATTAGACCAAATGTGATTCTTTATTCATAATGAATGTTTACAAAGTTTAGGCTTTCAGTATACACTCCAACATGATTGGCCACAGGGGGTTGCTTGCGGCCTGCTCTCTGCTGGCCGCAGGGGCCTGTTCACGTCCTATGCCGGCTACTGCAAGAGTTAACTTATGCCCACGACCGACCACCGCAGGGGCTGCGCATGACTAGTTGTAGGTGCTTGCTCAGCCGTAGAGTTCCTTAATTATTTCATTGCATATTTGTGGCTAATATCTATTTGTTTGAACCTATTTAAACTCATACAGAGGATCTCAAATACCTGAGACAAACAAAACTTAGATGTGATGTTCAAGTGGATTTGATAGTTTACATGCCCATTGTTCTATTCATTAGATTTATTTTACTTGCATTATCTTTTGTTTATTAGAGTTAGTTTTATTATATGTATTGTTATTTCATTTAATGATGCTCTAAGCAACAACATTTGTTTATTAGAAAGTTTAAGTTTATAATGATTCCCTAAGCAATACCATTATATTCTAAGTTTATAATTATACCATGATATTCTAAGTTTATCATTCATTTGCTTTAGTGTAGAGGAGATTTTCGGTAATATGATACGAAGATCGTGAGATGAAATTGAGCTCATAATGCTTTATTTAAACTTATTTCAAGTGATACAAGTTTAATAATGTTTCATATTATATTCTTATTAGGTAACAATGTATATGAACAAAGCTTGGATGTATAATCGATTAGAAAATGACTTTATCAGAGATGATTTTATTTCTGAAGTTGAATAGTTTATGAACTTTACTAAAAGTCATCCAGAATGTATGAATGGTGTTGAGTTACGGTGTCCGTGCAATCATAAAAAAAAATATCAAAATAGAGCTTTCCATGATGAGGATACTGTAAAAATGCATATATGTAGAAATAATTTTGTGCCAAATTACTACAATTGGTACTATCATGAAGAGCCTTATTTATATGAATCAATTAGGTCTTCTGGTGATTCATCTTCTGGGACTACTATTACCGCTCGTGAAACATAAAATAATATTGATATTCCAATGCAATCAATGGTTCATGATGCGATGAATGCAGTTGATTATTCCAATATAGATGAAATATCAACAACTATATGAAATGTTAAAGGCTAGTGAAAGAGAAATGTGGGAAGACATTCCTTCTGGTCATTCTCAACTATCAGCTATTGCAAGGTTATTGAATATAAAAGCAGAACATCATTTTTCTGAAAGATGTTACAATGACATCTGTCAATTAATGTCAGAGTTGATGACTGATAGTTTCTATGAAACAAAAAAATTGATCAGAGGTTTAGTTTTACCTGTAGAGAAGATTGATTATTGTATAAACAACTGCATTATGTTTTGAAATGAAGACAATGATCTGAATGAATGTAAAATATGTACTCACCCTCGTTTTAAGCATCGTACTCGCCTACCAGAGAAGAAGAGGAAAAATATTGCTTGGAAAGTGATGTATTATTTTCCGTTAACTGCTAGACTTCAATGCTTGTATGCATCTGCAGCTACAGCTTGCCACATGATGTGACATCATGAGCATGAGCATGTGCACGAAGGAGGTATAATATGTCATCCTTGTGATTCTCCTGCGTGAAAACATCTTGATATTATGTTTCCCTCCTTTGTAATAGAACCACATAATGTGAGATTAGGACTTTTTGCAGATGGATTTCAACCATTTAGTCAGTCAGGACAATAATATTCATCTTGGCCAGTTATATTAACACTGTACAACTTACCGCCATGGATGTGCATGAAATATGAATTTATGTTCCTTACCGTGTTTATTCTTGGTCCAACCAATCCCAAAGATAAGATAGATATTTTCTTGCAACCTCCAATTGTTGAGCTGAATGAATTATGGAATATAGGGTCGGTGACTTATGATGTTACAAGTAAAATTAATTTTACATTGCATGTTGCCTTATTATGGACGATTAGTTATTTTTCAGCATACTCAATGTTGTCGGGATGGAGCACGGCGGGTAAATTAGCATGCCCACATTGCATGACAGAGTCCGATGCATTTTCATTACCTTGCAATGGGAAGGTATCTTGGTTTGATAGCCACCGTAAATTTTTACCAATTGATCACCCTTTTAGGTGAAATAAGAAAATTTTTCTAAAGAATGTTGTAGTCAGAAAACCTCCCCTAATAGTTCATGCTTCAGGTGAAGAAATCATTGAACAAATAGATAGTTGTGGATTTCTCCCAGTATCTCAGCCTAATTCTGATGAGATAAATAAATATCTTGTTAGGATGTGCAAGTGTGGTTGGAAGAAAAGGAGTATTTTTTGGGAGCTGCCTTATTGGAAGTATCTACTCATTAGACATAATATAGATGTGATGCATATTGAGAAAATTTTTTTTGATAATATCTTCAACACTATGATGAATGTACCTGGAAGAACTAAGGACACTGCAAAATCACGTGAGGAATTAAAAGAATTAGTCAACAGACCACCAAAATTGCATCAGAATGAAACAACCAATAAATTTCCAAAAGCTTGTTAGGACAAAGATGGTAAACAAGCTTTATGTAGTTGGTTAAAAGAAATCAAATTCCCAAATGGATATGCTTCGAATATGGCTCGATGTGTTGATATGAACAAGTTAAAGATGTTTGGAATGAAGAGTCATGATTGTCACATGTTCATGCAATGACTTATTCCAATAACTTTTCATGATTTACTTCCTAATAATGTTTGACAAGCACTTACGAAGTTGAGTCATTTTTTTCAGAGATTTGACAGCGAGGTGTATTATGACGGTCGATATGCTTTGGCTAGAAACTAACATTCCTCTCATACTTTGTAAGCTGGAACACATATTTCCACCTAGTTTTTTTAATTTAATGGAGCATCTACCAGCACATTTACCATATGAGGCATGAATAGCTGGTCATGTGCAGTACAGATGGATGTATCCATTTGAACGATTTTTGAGAAAATTAAAGAATAATGTTCATAATATAGCAAGAGTTGAAGGGTCAATATGTAATGTTTTCTGGTTGAGGAAGCATCTTCCTTCTACTCTTATTATTTTGCTGATAATGTTAAAACTAGACATCACAAATGTCATAGAAATTCTGATGATACTTAGAATATAGACCCATCGATGTTTTCTATTTTTAAATTTTCTGGTAAACCAATGGCTGCATTTGTTTCTAGATGGTTAACTCAACAAGAATACCATGCTGTAAGAATATACATACTCTTAAACTATGATGAGGTCAACCCATACATAAAGTAAGTTAACTTCTCTAATTAAATTTTTATTTCGTTGTATTTGTTTGCTTCATATCCTAATTGTCTTTAAATTACCTTCTTTCACAGCTTGTATGAACAACAATTATATCTACAAAATCTATCAATGAGTGCAAGTGAGGTTGTTGAAAAGTTAGAGACCGAATTTGTATTATAGTTTCAAATATATGTAAGTTAGAGAAATTTTCATAATTCTTTATTAAATTAAGTTCGGTCCTAATTTATATCATAACTATTTTGATAGGTGAAAGACCTCAAAATATCAAATGTGCAAGATGATAGAATATTGAATCTTGCATCAGGATCCCTTCGCCAAATAATAGTCTATTATGGTTACTATGTTAATAGTCTCAAATTCCATGTGACACAACGAGATTCACAGAGATTAACTTATAATTCTAGTGTTTGCGTTAAAGAATCTATCGACACCAATAACACTAAGTTTGATTACTATGGTAGACTTGAAGAAATTATAGAGATTGGATATTCTGCATTACCTATAAAAAGGTGTAGTTCAAATGTTCATGGTATGATCCAACCTCAAGAATAGGTATTAGAATACATCTAAATTATAATTTAGTTGAGGTTAATGTAAATAGAAGGTTCAATAAGTTTGAACATTTCATTTTTGCAATATAAGCGGATCAAGTTTTTTATGAATATCCTATGAAGAGAAGAAAAACTAGTGAATGGTTGTCTGTTTGTCGAATGAAGTTTCGTTCGACCATAGAAATGTTGAACACTATTACTGCTCAAAATCATGATGCATTTCAGAATGACAAAGTAAAGAGACATTCGGTTAATTCACAATTACTTGTAGATGTTAATGCCACCGACGAGGAGTTAGATGATGAAGAGATATCTAGCAATGAGGATTTTGCTGAACTAACAGAGTCTAGCAATAATGACTTACAAACTATTAAAGTTGAGTAGAAATGCTTCGAGAGTCTAACATTGATTAAATTTTAGCATTATTGTTCATCAAGTAAGTTATGCTTCAATCATATTTTGTTGCTTATTTATCATGTTAGTAAACTTTATTATGATGTGCTGTAATGTCATTTTGTAGATATCATATATCATGGCAGATCATCCAGCACCACTCCGTGGATCTACAGTCCTTAGGGTTGTTAGAGAGTCGTAAGTATTTTTTTTATTATTAGTAATTCAAGTTCTTTATTTATAACATATATCTTATGTCTTAATATTGTTTATATGTAGGTTTACTCCTAATGGTCATCGAGTATCGACATATATTACCAGGAAATTTTTTAAAAAAAAAAGTTTGTATTTCTGGTACTATATGGAGACGGGTAGACAGTGAGACTAAGGATTTTTATCATAAAGAATTTATGGTAAGTAAATTGAATATGTACAATATATTTATCCTTTAATATACTAAATTTTTAATTACAAAAAAAATATACGTGGGAGGATGGGCATGAGGCAAAATTTGTAGTGACTTAGAATATTTATTGTGCCAAGTTATACAAAGACCTATTATATTATATGAGAAAGGATGGTACAAGGCCTGTTTATGTATCCGACAAGATCTGGGGTGCATGGACGGTCACTTGGTCTGCAGAAAGATGGCAGACAAAGCCTCAAAAAGTTCAAGAAAATAGGAATACAAAGCTAGGTGGCCCGAGTATCGAATCTACTCGGCATACATCAGAATCCCGATCCATTGTTGAGCACACATGGATCTGGTGAATTTAATTTAAAGTTATATAAATCAAATTTTTATTTATTAACAAATTTGTATAATTTTGGTCAAACTTATTTGTGCATGCAGGAGCATTCTTTAGAAAGACAACCCACTTGCCTGGAGATCTTTCTCAAGACTCACTAGAGAAAGGATGACACATATGTTGATCTTCAATCCAAGAACAATGGGGTTTGAATTATTAACTTTATTATATTTAATCTTTAATAATGATTAATTAGCTTTAGTAATTGTGTATAAGATATAAATTGTATATTTTTTCTACACAGGAGGAAATGATAAGTAGAGTTGCTCAGGCATCTCAGCCACCAGTAAAGGGAGGGGACTCACAAGATCTATCCACCCAGCAAATAAATGAAATTTATTATGATGTTATGAGTGGAAGGAAAAATAACTCCTCCCTCTATAGCCTTAGCTCCAAGGCCAAGGTGGTATTTAATTGCTTGAGGACTCCTAGGGGTCGTGCTAGTTCCTCTTCTTCTTCTTTTGAGGTAGAGTGATTAAGAAAAGAAAATCAAGAATTGAAGACTCAAATGACTACGATGAATCAGAGGTGGGAGGAGAGGTGAGCTGCTCAGGAGCTGACATTGGCCTAGATGCGAGCAATCATTGCTAGATGGGACCAATCACAGCAACCCTGGTCACAGCAGCCCCAGTCAGAAGAGACTCAAGACCCATCAGACCCTGTTGATGAGTAGATTTTTCTGAGGTATGTTCAACTATAACTTGATTTTTTTTTTAATTTATCATACATTAATTAAGTTAAATATATTTATTCTATTTGAATATTATTAGATGTTTATCTTAAATTGTATTACATTTTTCAGGAGTCCATATTGATACATTCACCATCACCATTATTATTGGATATCCAAAATATAATCCAGATATTTTTTTTACATGTAAAATTAGTTATATATTATAATTTTTGAGTTATATATTACATTTGTATCGATTCATTCTTATCATAATCTTTTGTATTTGACTTTTACATAATTATATTTGGATATATGTATAGGTGATGTATCATGATAAGTATTTTAGATATTTTGTATTTGTCTTTCACTTATCATTTATTTTTGGATATTTATGATTGTGAGTACTTGATACTTGGATAGTTCTACTTATATTTTGGAGATTTGGGTAATTATAATTATATTTTGTATTGTATTTTGGATAATTTTATGTTGTGAGCTTATTGTATGTTGTGAGTATATTGTATGGATTGTGATTTATGTATGAATTGTGTTTGTGCTGTCATCATTTGTGATGATTTTTATTTATATGGAAATTGTATATAGGATATGTGGAAAATAAAAGCAGATTTTTTTAAATTTTTATTAATTTTAATATTACCGACAGAATAGTGATTCCCTCAATGATCACCGATGGAATACACTATTCCGTCGGTAAAATATCAAATAGCACAGTAGCGATTTTAATATATTGCCGAAAGAATCATTTATTCAGTCGGTAAATCTCCAACGGAATCAGTCATTCCGTCGGTAATCTCCGATGAAATCAGATATTCCCTCGAGAATTACCGACAGAATAAGCTATTCCATCGGCAATTGCCGACGAAATAAGCTATTCCATCGCCAATTGCGGACGGAATAACTGGTTCCGTCGAAGGTTTACCAACTGAATAAATGATTCCGTCAGTAATTACCGACGGAATATCTCATTCCGTCGGAGATTTACCAACTAAATAAAATTTAGTCGGCAACTTCTGTTACCTGTCGCTTAATCTCTACCGACGAGATAAGTGTTCGGTCGTTAAATTATACCGACGGAATACAATGTTTCATCGGTAATTACTGACTGAATTTTATTTCCATCGATAAATTGTAGTGCCGACCAAATTACTCCCGATATCACAAATTCCATCGGTATTCAATCGGTAAACCCAAATATCGACGAAAAATTCAATCATTATTCTCAGCTATTTTTGTAGTGGACAAGAACAAGGACAAGGAGAAGAACAAGAAGCCAACCCGTACCAAGTATAATCTAAAAGCGGCGTGAGACGAAACGTCGTCCGAATCAGAGATAGAAGTCCTCGCCAGACTTGCGCTAGTGGCAAGTCACCAAGAAGACGAAGACGAAGCAAGCTTATACGAAATGAGCATCGAGAGCATCAAAGAAGGGGGAGTGACATTGGAAGAAACAACACTTCAGGGGAAGCTTCATATTACGGGATCGACAAGGTAAGTCAGGTACGGTCTCTTCCTCCTGATAAGTTATTTCAGTTCGTAAAAATATTATCAAAAAATTACTGTAAGTTAAAAATGAAAATAAAGAGTTAAAATCAATTTTAACTATATCTTGTCGATTAGAAGATCTTGACAAAATAAAAATGAAAAATGAAAAATTGAAAACAGAAATAGAATATTTGAAAGAACGTGCATGCTCACATGTTCAAAATATTAGAAGATATAATGGTTTAAATTGGCATTTTAAATACCATAAGACTCAAATTAGGAAAATAACACAGAAATATATTTCTAAGAAATTTTTATTAATCCCGTAGGAAGGAATTTATTTTGGGTTCCAAAATCATATTTAGATTATTATTTTTAGACTTTTAGAGAGAAAATTAAATATTTATTTTCATTAAAAGGCTTTGTCTAGAACTGGTTATTGTTTCAATATCCAAGAAGGTCTAGTATCTCGCCACAGTTTTGAAGTCAATTATTGAAATAAGTATTTAATTGATTAACTGTTAAACATTTAGTTATTATAAAAATACTTTCAATTGTTTGTCAAATATTTTGTTAAAAATTAATTAGAAGTTAATTTTTCTGAGAAAGATAACTTTATCACTTATTTGTTAAAAAAAAATCAAATTTTTATGAATGTTAAAAATTTTTAATTATATTAACAAAAAAAATTTATGTGGAAAAAACTATTTCTGCTTAAAAATAATTTCAACTTCATATGAATTTTTTTTTCTGCCTTATATATGTTTTAAAAAAAAATTATATCCAGATTTTTCGAAGCTTAAACTTTAATATTTTTCTATAATTTTCCCTTAAACTTTTTTTTTTCAAATATCATTTTTAATGTGATCAAAAGGGGGAGTAGTAAAGATTAAATCTAACGGATGGTAGTATAATTTTGTAAAATATTTTTAATCTTTGTACTTGTAAATTTTATAACTGTTATTTTTTAGATTTTACCCTAACTTAACTTAGGTTTGCTCACATCAAAAAAGGGGAGATTGTAAGTACCCGATGGTAGTTTTGATGTGATCAACCAAGTAACGTTAGGTCCTGTTGGTATTTAACCCCTATGTCTAAGTGCAGGAACCTAGGAGCACAGGAAGTCGAACGAAAGACACAGCTAGTGAAATGGATGGCACGGGAGAGAGCCAACAGGCTCAGTGTGTCCGAGGGACGAGGTGCTGTGGAAAAGTACGCAGGCGGATGAGAAGGAGGTGCTCGGCGTTCTCCAAAAGACGAGAAGTCGGAGTGGAAGTTTGCTCGAGAAGGTTGGAAGTTGGGTTCAAGTGAGCTCTATTCCTGATGGCCAACATCACCCGAGCGAGTGGAACCGGAGCAGAAGATCCAGACCAATGCGAGTAGAACCAGAGCAAAAGACCGGGAGAAAAAAAGTCAACACTAGGTTGACTTTCCAGTCCGAGCGCCCGGGCCCCCCGAGACAGCCCGGGGGCACCTTGTTTCAACGGCTTCGTGGAGCAAGTTTAACCCGGTCCGAGCGCCCGGAACTGGTCCAGGCGCTCGGACTAAAAAAGTTATCGACATGACAAGTGCCGCGAGCCGTTGCAATGGGGATAAAAGTTCATACCCCACCAAGCGCCTGGAACCCTTTTAGGTGTTAGGGTCGAAATGTAGCTAGAGGGGGGGTGAATAGCTCATCGCGCTCGTCGTTGCTTGCTTCTTGTAATGATGTGCAGCAGAAATAAACAGGAAACATAATACAACGCTAACACGAGGGATTTACTTGGTATCCACCTCAAGAAGAGGTGACTAATCCAAGGATCCACGCACACGAGCACTCTCCACTATGAAAACACTCCTTTACGGTAACTACAGAAAGCGGAGAAGCCTTGTACAAACTTACACAACGAATACAACTCACACAAGAAGAAAATACAAAAGATATAACCAAAAACTTCTTCTTCTTGCTTACTTATTGCTTGTTGTCGCCTCTCGAACCTTGAAAGTGTGGCTACACTTGTCCCCAAGAGCTTTCAAGATCTGGCTGTGAGTGTGGAGAAGAAACTGTGTTGCTGTCGTGGAAGAAAATAGAAGCTCTTCTGAAGAATAACGCACGCCAACGGCTAAATCTGCGCCAACGGTCGAATCCCAATCGATTGGATTGCTCTCAATCGATTGGGGAGGCTTTAAATCGATCTGTTGATCGATCCAGAGCGCCTCTGTGCTCTCTGGAAATCGCCTGGATCGATTGTCCGATCGATCCAGGGCTTATCGCGCAAATTCCAACCTCTCAATCGATCAGCCGATCAATTGGAGGTTCCCAATCGATCGGTCGATCGATTTGGAAGGCCTTCTGTGTGATCAACGATCTTCCCCAATCGAGCAACCGATCAATTGGGGAGGCTTTTTGCCGCGGGACTCACCCAATCGATCAACCTATCGATTGGGCATGAGCCAATCAATCGGTTGATCGATTCAGCCCACATTTACTTGCCCAAACAAGTCCAACGTCCCCTAAAACCAACATCCAGTCAACCATAACTTGTTGGTACATCATGCCTAGCATCTGGTCACCCTAGACCTGCTAGAACTTACTCACCAAGTGTCTGGTCACTCCCTTTGATCCACTTAGACTTTTCTCCTCGTGCCAAGTGTCCAGTCAATCCCTTTGCCCCACTTGGACTTTTCTCCTCGTGCCAAGTGTCCAGTCAATCCCTTTGACCCACTTAGACTTTTCTCCTCGTGCCAAGTGTCCGGTCAATCCCTTTGCCCCACTTGGACTTTTCTCCTCGTGTCAAGTGTCCGGTCAATCCCTTTGCCCTACTTGGACTTTTCTCCTCGTGTTAAGTGTCCGGTTAACCTTGACCCACTTAGACTTATCGATACCAGGTATCCGGTCAGCCTTGACCCACCTGGATTTTCCCATGCCTGGTTTCACTCACCAGAACTTTAACTTCTGCCTAGCTTCACTCACTAAGACTTCCCATCTGCTTGGCTTTACTCGCCAGGACTTTCACCTAGCTTCACTCATTAGGATTTTCCATCTGCCTGGCTTTACTCGCCAGGACTTTCCTTTGCCTAGCTTCACTCACTAGGTCTTTCACCTGACTTCACTCACTAGGATTTTCCAACTGCCTAGCTTCACTCACCAGGACTTTCACCTAGCTTCACTCACCAGGATTTTTCATCTGCCTGGCTTCACTCACCAGGACTTCTCAGTCAAGTATCCAGTCAGTCTTGACCTACTTGACTCTTCTTCACATGTAGCTGGTCAAGCTTGACCAGAGGAGAATTGTACCAACAATCTCCCCAAATGAACAATTGCACATGCAATCTCCATGTGCTGTCAGTCTCCATGTATTGTCAAACATCGAAATCTAAACATCAAGACTCAAGCTTGAATCAACTCAAGCTCAGTCAACCAGGTCAACCTTGACCTAGGGAATATTACACCAACACCAGGTACCCCGACCAGGGCTATAAATACATCTCTGGTCCCAAAAGGTAAAAACTACACTTGTAATTGATTATTCTTTAGCCTTGTTCTGTAATTGAGTGCTTCAACTATTGTAAGAGACTTATTCTCCTGAAGGAGATTGTTTAGTGAGCTTTTCATCTTCCTTGGATTAACAACATCCCCGGTTGTAACCAAGTAAATTCTTTGAGTCTCTTCTTTCTTTGATTAGTTTTTTTTTGTACAAGTGTTTATGTTAATATAGCTATAAAGTCGAGAATGATTTGTTTTTATTGTGCAAGCTATTCACCCCCCCCCCCCTCTAGATGGTCACCAAGGGAACAACACACCCCTGTTCTAGATCGGTGTCGTTGTTGTGTGCAGGCCTTCGTGTCGATATGGTGTTCCGGCCTGCAAGCCGCAGCCATGTTCTGACCTTGAGTCATTATTATGTTCCCACCTTCATGTCGTTATTGTATTCCGGCATGCGTGTCGTAATTATATCCCAGCCTATGTGCCGCTATTATATTTCGGCCTACGTTCCACCTTTTGGATCCATGTCGAGTCCGGCTTCGTGTCATCGCTGTTGGTGCAACATCCCTCAGGTCAAGGTTGACATGGTTGACCAAGCTGAGTCTTGGTTTGAGTTTAGATGTTTGACAATAAGATATTGATTGAAGAAGAGTCAAGTAGGTCAAGGGAGTGACCGGATACTAGACTGGGAAGTCCTAGTGAGTGAAGCTAGGCAGATGGGAAGTCCTAGTGAGTGAAGCTAGGCAGATGGAAAGTCCTAGTGAGTGAAGCTAGGCAGATGGAAAACCCTAGTGAGTGAAACTAGGTGAAAGTCCTAGTGAGTGAAGCTAGGCAGATGGAAAGTCCTAGTGAGTGAAGCTAGGCAGATGGAAAACCCTAGTGAGTGAAACTAGGTGAAAGTCCTAGTGAGTGAAGCTAGGCAGATGGAAAGTCCTAGTGAGTGAAGCTAGGCAGATGGAAAACCCTAGTGAGTGAAACTAGGTGAAAGTCCTGGTGAGTGAAGCCAGGCAAGGGAAAATTCAGATGGATCAAGGATGATCAGACATCTGGTGTTGGGAAGTCCAAGTAGGTCAAAGGATTGACTGGATACTTGGCATGAGGAAATCCAGATGGGTCAAGGTTGACCAGACATCTGGTGGAAGTCCAAGTAGGTCAAGGGAGTGACCGGATACTTGGCACGACTAGAAAAGTCCAAGTGGGTCAAAGGGATTGACCAGACACTTGGTGGGAAGTCCTAGCAGGTCAAAGGAGTGACCAGATGCTAGGCATGATGTACCAACGGGTCAAGGTTGACCGGATGTTGGTTTGGGAGTCTTGGAACTTGGTTTTGGGCAAAAACCAAGTGCTGGATCGATCAGGGGATCGATCCAGGCTTTTCCCAGCGAACAGAAAGCCTCTGGATCGATCCGTGGATCGATCCAGATGTCCCAATCGATCAGTGGATCGATTGGGACGTGGCTGCTTCGCGCGATAAGCGCTGGATCGATCCGTGGATCGATCCAGGCGTTTTTCCTAGAGCACAGATGCGCTCTGGATCGATCTGTGGATCGATCCAAAGCCTCCCCGATCGATTGGGAACATTTGAATCGATCGGGTTCCGACCGTTGGCGTCGATTTAAGATGCAGGCGTGCGATGGCTGCGGCATCGCTTCTCTGATTCACTCCAGATCTCTCACCAGCTCCTCCACAGCGCTCTTGAAGCTAAGATCGCCAGTTCTTGAAGGATTTTGGAGGTTTTCCAAGTCAAGAGGCGGATCAACAACAAGAAGAGAAGTTAGGGTTAGGGTTTTTACTGCACATCTTGTAAGCTTTTGCTTATCTTGTATTTCCCTTTCTTCTTCTTGTATTAAGAGTGTTGTAAGGCTTCTCCGCCTTTGGTAGTTACCATAAAGGAGTGTTATTCATAGTGGAGGGTGTGTGCGTTGTGTGGATCCTTGGATTAGTCACCTCCTTTGGAGGTGGATACCAAGTAAAATCCTAGTGTTAGCGTTGAGTGTTTTGTTTCTGTATTTTCCGCTGCATATTCTTGAAGAAACAAACAACGCCAAGCAACGTCGAGCAACGAGAGAACGCGACGAGCTATTCACCCCCCCTCTAGCTACTTTTGGTCCTAACAAGTGGTATCAGAGCAAGGCCGCTCTTCACCGGAATCATCACCGGAAGGGTCAAGCATAACAAGAAAAGCTAGAGGGTGAAGAAGTTGAAGCAAATTCATCAAAAGTCAAAGATTTCAAGAAGCTCAACTTCAAGATGCAATTCCAAGATGGACTTGGATTTGATACAAGGGTGGCTCCACCGTACACTTCCACGAGCTTCGATTCTTGGAAATCAAGAATCGAAAACTTTCTTATGATGGAGATAGAGCAATGGTTTGCTCTAATGGAAGGATTTGAAGCTCCAACAAACTCGAAGGGCAAGCTTCTCAAGAAAAGCAAATGGAGCTCGGAGCAAGTCCAAAGGTGCGATGCAAATGACAAAGTGACCAAGCTTTTGGTCAATTTATTGCCAAGCACCATCCTTTGCAAAATTGGAGAATTTGAAGATGCAAAGGAATTATGGAGCAAATTGGCCAAGCTTCATGAAGAGATCCCCTCCACTGTACAAGAGCAAGAAGTATCCAGAGAGGGTGACTCTTTGGAGCAAGACCAAGAGGAGGACTCCGAGGTTGAGAGATGCTCAACCTCCGAAGAAGAGGAAATCCAAGAAGCTTCATCCTCAAGGGAATGCAACGAAGGGAACAAGGAGGGAGCATACTCCTTGTTTCATATTCAAGATGATGAAGCCTCCACCTCTAGGATTGAGGGGGAGCAATCCTTGGTGACGCCGGATCAAGAAGAAGGAGAAGTTTCTACATCCGGGTCAAGAGACAAAGAGGAGGAAGAAGATTCTACCTCCACAAGTCAAGAAAAATCAAATGGAGGAGAATCAAGGTCCGATCAAGAGGAAGCTTCTACCTCCGGATCCAAAGAAAATGCCACCCCTACAAGCAAAGGTATAAATATTTCAATTAATAATAAAAATCATATTATATGCTTTGAGTGTAGGGAACATGGGCACTACAAGAGCAAGTGCCCTAAATTGGCCAAGAAGAAGGGCCAAGTGGCACAAAAGGCAAGGTGAAGCCCAAGGAGATCATCCCCAACACAAAGAAGAGCAAGGAGCATATTATATGCTTCTCTTGCAATCAAAAGGGGCATTACCGAAGTCAATGCCCCAAGGGGAAGAAGATGGTCAAGGCTCAAGGAGGCACTAGTCAAGGGGGAGCCTCCAAGGTAAAGAAGAAGGTATCTTTTATTGAGCCTACCCCTTTACATTATGGTAAAAAGCATGATAGTTCTAATTTTTATCATTTTAATGCAATTTACCATAAGGATAGGAAGCATGAGGGCTTTAAGGAAAAGCATGTGGCCCTACATGCCAAAACTACCCAACCTAAGGTTAGGAATGTAGATGGACACTTGGGCAAGAACACTAAGGATAATAGATACAAGCCCAAAAACAAAAATGCTCATGGGTGTAATGAGAAATCAAAAACTAAGGATTTAATGATAGAAAATCAAGTCTTGAGATCAAGACTTGATAAAATGGAAAAGACCCTAAAAAGGATGGAAAATATCCAAAAAGGGCAAAATGAGCATGACCTAGGTTTAGGGGTACAAAAGCCATCCAATGGCCATAGAGGTTTGGGATACAAACCTAAAGCTAAAAGGGATGTGCCTAGTTATCATAGGGTTCCATATAGCTATGGAACAAACCCTAAGTCTAGAGGTCAAGTCAAAGATACAAGGGAAGATATCCCTAGAAGTCTCTTTGCAACCAAAGTGACTAAGACTTCTAAGAAGTCTAAGAAAGTCACTAACAAGGTCACAAGGGAGGCTATCCCTAGAGTTGACCTAGAAAATGTGACCAAGGCTTCTAAGAAGCCCAACAAGGTCACTAGGAAGGTATCTAGGGAAGTTATCCCTAGTGAGTACCTAGAGCATCCAAGGAGCACCAATAGGTGTTGGGTTCCTAGGAGCATTTTTCTACTCCATAAATGGGTTAGAGAGTGTCAACTCCGATTAGAAGGGTAGTTAACCCAACTTTGAGGAAATTGACACTCAAGGAGCATTTTCAAGGTTTTGTTAACCTTTGAAAATGAAATGGAAGTATTATTTACTCCTTGAAAGAGTAAAATGTGCCTAATGGTGGAAGAATTGATTTTAATCTTAAATGGCACATATTGGGAAATTCATAAGAACTACCAAGTTGGGACTTTGGTATGTTCTTAGAAAATTTAAGGCAATCCGGGCCTTAATTTAAAAGTGCTACTTTTGTGAAAGATGAAATATGCCAACATTTGAGGATATGCTTAATTTCGACTGGCATAAATTAATCAAGGGAATTAGAAATGCCAATTTAGGCTTTGGCATTTTTCTTGAAGCACTTTAGGGCAATCTAGGTTTAAGTTGTAAGTTTAGCTAAGGTTTTAAGGATACTTAGATAGTTAATCTAGGTATATTTTATTTATGCTAAATCTTGCCATGATTGTTTGCCCATCATATGCCATGACATCATGTTTATTTTTGCATTCATGTTTTATTATGAAAAATCCAAAAATACCATGTCATGACATTCATACATCATGTAGTTATAGGATATTTTCTTTTGAAAATTATTTCTATTTTGATGTATGCCATAACATTATCATGCATTAGTTTAATTCCTTGTAATTAAGGACAAATGGCATTTTAGCAACACTTATTAACAAGTGACATCCTAGGTGGATGTCTAATACCTTTAAAATGCCTAGATAGATATGCATGATCCCTAGATTAGGGCAAAACCAAAATCTACATCTCACAAAGACTATAAGGTGACTTGTATGTGGTTTAATGCGCATTAGATACAAGTGAGATGTTAGGATGATGAACAAAGCTCAAGATGTTGATTTAGTGCATTCTTTTGAGTTTTTAGGTTCATCAAAACACATAGTTATGTGTTTTCCCATCATTGGGAAAGCTAATGTACAAGTCATGTGCATTATGCCCAAGGAACATGATGGGATATTGGTTTTGAAAATGTTTTTAAAATGTTTTTGGAAAACCTTGGTGAAGACTATCTTTTGATAGTAATCACCATTGAATAGTTAGACACAAACTTGAAGAAAACGCTAAAGTTTTTGCAAGTTTTCAAGTTTGTGTCAATCTTTGAAAATATGAAGTATTTTCATAGAAAACTATTTTTCCATGATTAAGTATGCCCTAAATAATGTCTACACGAAATTTCATGATTTTTGGATTTTTGTAGAATTTTCTAGGGGTTTCTGAAGTTGGCTGAATTTAAAATTCAGCAACTATCAGAGGCTCCGATCGATCCATGGATCGATTGGAGTGCCTGAATCGATCCGTGGATCGATTCAGAAGGCAACTCTTGCGAGCAGAAGCTCGCTGGATCGATCAGCCGATCGATCCACACATCCTGAATCGATCAGTGGATCGATTCAAATAGGTTGAATCGATTGGAACCCAACTCCAATCGATCCAGGACGCTGATTTTGGCTGGGAATGTCTGATTTCAGCACTCTAAACCTATTTTAGTCTAGGTAACCATTCCAAACCCTTAAAATATATTTGTATACATAAAAAGGGTGTTTTCGTGTTGAAAACAAGGATGGAATGGTTAAGGAAGACTTCATTGAAGTTTAGGTTGAGGTTTGTTTCAAATTTTGAACAATTGAACCTCAAAACTTCTAAATCTGGGTTTCCTAAAGGTTTAGGGATTCCAAGTCATTGTTGGTGCAATGACAGAAGTTACCACCATGTCTTTAGGGGGAGGGACTCTTTAAAGGCATGAAAATTATTTTTCATGAACCTTGGAAGGTGGTTAACCTTCTTTAAAGAAAATGCTCATGGACGAGCTTTTGAACTTGAAATGGGGAGTGGATATCCTCATTATTTCAAGTGGAAACTCAAGTGGTTAGAAAATGCTCAAGGTTGGGTATTTGTCTACATTGAGGGAGAAGTTAGGGATAAATGAAGGGTATGGGACCTTCATTATCGTGTTGATCACAACGAGTGATGTTGTGAACAACGATGCGCAACTCTTCAGGGGGAGAGTCGTCAACAAATGGATTTGTTGATGTGTACCCAAAAATTGGGGCATGGGTTGATGTGTGCCCAAACATGGGTTGATGTGTGCCCAAAGATGGGTTGATGTGTGCCAATAGGGGGAGAATGAAAGGACCTGTGAATGGGTGTAAGTTAGGCTTTCATTACCTAGAGGGAGTGTGCCCTCTTAGGGGGAGAATGAAGAGCTTAATTTATGTGTTCATTGCCTAGTGGCATGAAGATTGAGGCTATAGGATTAGCTTAACTTGCATGTGGTATTGTAAGTGTTATTGTAGTATTGTCAAACATCAAAAAGGGGGAGATTGTTGGTGCAACATCCCTCAGGTCAAGGTTGACCTGGTTGACCAAGCTGAGTCTTTGTTTGAGTTTAGATGTTTGACAATAAGATATTGATTGAAGAAGAGTCAAGTAGGTCAAGGGAGTGACCGGATACTTGACTGGGAAGTCCTAGTGAGTGAAGCTAGGCAGATGGGAAGTCCTAGTGAGTGAAGCTAGGCAGATGGAAAGTCCTAGTGAGTGAAGCTAGGCAGATGGAAAGTCCTAGTGAGTGAAGCTAGGCAGATGGAAAACCCTAGTGAGTGAAACTAGGTGAAAGTCCTAGTGAGTGAAGCTAGGCAGATGGAAAGTCCTAGTGAGTGAAGCTAGGCAGATGGAAAACCCTAGTGAGTGAAACTAGGTGAAAGTCCTGGTGAGTGAAGCCAGGCAAGGGAAAATTCAGATGGATCAAGGATGATCGGACATCTGGTGTTGGGAAGTCCAAGTAGGTCAAAGGATTGACTGGATACTTGGCATGAGGAAATCCAGATGGGTCAAGGTTGACCAGACATCTGGTGGAAGTCCAAGTAGGTCAAGGGAGTGACCGGATACTTGGCACGACTAGAAAAGTCCAAGTGGGTCAAAGGGATTGACCAGACACTTGGTGGGAAGTCCTAGCAGGTCAAAGGAGTGACCAGATGCTAGGCATGATGTACCAACGGGTCAAGGTTGACCGGATGTTGGTTTGGGAGTCTTGGAACTTGGTTTTGGGCAAAAACCAAGTGCTGGATCGATCAGGGGATCGATCCAGGAGCTGGATCGATCAGTGGATCGATCCAGGCTTTTCCCAGCGAATAGAAAGCCTCTGGATCGATCCGTGGATCGATCCAGATGTCCCAATCGATCAGTGGATCGATTGGGACGCGGCTGCTTCGCGCGATAAGCGCTGGATCGATCCGTGGATCGATCCAGGCGTTTTTCCTAGAGCACAGAGGCGCTCTGGATCGATCTGTGGATCGATCCAAAGCCTCCCCGATCGATTGGGAACATTTGAATCGATCGGGTTCCGACCGTTGGCGTCGATTTAAGATGCAGGCGTGCGATGGCTGCGGCATCGCTTCTCTGATTCACTCCAGATCTCTCACCAGCTCCTCCACAGCGCTCTTGAAGCTAAGATCGCCAGTTCTTGAAGGATCTTGGAGGTTTTCCAAGTCAAGAGGCGGATCAACAACAAGAAGAGAAGTTAGGGTTAGGGTTTTTACTGCACATCTTGTAAGCTTTTGCTTATCTTGTATTTCCCTTTCTTCTTCTTGTATTAAGAGTGTTGTAAGGCTTCTCCGCCTTTGGTAGTTACCATAAAGGAGTGTTATTCATAGTGGAGGGTGTGTGCGTTGTGTGGATCCTTGGATTAGTCACCTCCTTTGGAGGTGGATACCAAGTAAAATCCTAGTGTTAGCGTTGAGTGTTTTGTTTCTGTATTTTCCGCTGCATATTCTTGAAGAAACAAACAACGCCAAGCAACGTCGAGCAACGAGAGAACGCGACGAGCTATTCACCCCCCCCCTCTAGCTACTTTTGGTCCTAACAATCGCCCCCAGATCCAGCTCCTCAGTCGGCTCACATTCATCTACCATTCAGGGTCACAACGACTCAATTAACATCACGAATAGCTCACCGGTCTACCAGAGGGCACCCTCTGGGCCAGGATACGTCACCGTACTCACTCTTCATTCATTTGATTATTTAATTATTATCCTGCTCCTTATGCATCCATAGGATCTTCCTTGAGCATCGGAGTATCAAGGACTGGGGAAACTTGGGCCCTGCTTGCAGGTAGCGTTGACCAGACACCTTCTGACGACTTTGTCAACATAGAGGGCAGTGTCATCACACTCCCCCTCCGGGTCATGGTGACTTAGTCAACATTCCAGCCACATCACACCTGCAGGTTCTATCTTCTCAGCTTCCCGACAGGATCACCAGTCAAAATATATATCTGATCTGTTTGAACGTGCACATTTCACTGATAATAGATTCGTTGATACTCCTATAAAGACTAATGCTTGGTATTCTCCATTTGACAACCCACCTTTACCGGATCCTAATTTGTATCGAACTATTGTTAGAAACTTGGTTTATCTCACTGTAACTCATCCAGATATTGCGCATGTTGTTCATGTGATTAGTTTATCACTGCACCAACCACAGTTCATTGTGATAGTATTCTTTGTATTCTCAGGTATCTTTGGGGTATTCAATTTCAAGCCTTTTATTTTCTTCTACGTCATCTCTGGAGCTACGTGCATACTTTAATGCTGATTGGGTCGATGATCATACAGATTACAAATCTACCACTGACTTCTGCATTTTTCTTGGTAATAACCTTATTTCTTGGAAGAACAAGAAACAAGATGTTATTTATAGATACTCCACAAAAACTGAGTATCGTGTCATGACGTCAACTATTTGTGAGATAGTTTGATTGTATTGGTTGTTTGCGGATATAGATATCTCTCTTCATCAACTAACTCTATTATATTGTAATAATCAGAGTGTTATTCAAATTGCACGTAATTAAGTGTTCCATAAGCAAATGAAACATATTGAAATTGATTGACACATTACTCGTTATCATCTTCAGCTTGGCATCATCTCGTTTTCATTTGTTCCTTGTAATCTACAAATTGCTAATATATTTATCAAAGTACATTCCACTTCAGACTTTCATTTTTTATCTAGTAAACTGTCAAAATGTTAAACCGTAGTATCATTAGTTTGAGATGGGATATTAAATTATACTACTATTTTTATTATTAGATTTTTATTTATTAACTATTAAAGATAGATTAGTTTTTTTTTCTTATATGCTTATTCTATAACTTTTTATTATTGATTGATGTACACAGTAACCTAAGACCTATGTTTTTTTCTCTGTTCGATTTCTACATTAATAATATCCTTTCAAAGTAAAATCATATATTTAATTTATAATAAGAGCCTTTTATTTTCCAGGGCAGTCTAACTGAATCTAAAAACACCCAATGAGGCTGGCAGTACTGAGAAGATGTCTTGCGACTGTGAACCTAAAGTGCTTGTATATTTAATAATGAGTGGGCAATACATTATCTACCATTTTAATATTTAGATGTAAGCGTGAGATTAGGGAAGTGGCTTCGAAAAAGAGGAAAGCAAAGCATCCCCTAAGATATTTTTGATAGGTACATTCATTTTACCTACAACTCTACTAGACATCCTTAAAACCTTGTCCTATTTCTTGCTAGGATGTAAATATTTTGAAAAAAAAAAATAATTCATTATTTTAACGACCCTAATACTTGTCCTACAAATATTAAGGGAGATAAATATCAATACACGTTAGACATATGATAAAATAAATTTTAGATCGTCAATTTCTAAGAATCAATTCTGGATCATTAGATAAAAATATTATACTGTCTCCACTAGAGATAGGATGTAAATACTTTGAGTAAGCAGGAAGGAAATCCTCAATAAATTGAAGGATCCATATTGGCATGAGAAGCAGAGAAGAGAATAGGAAAAAAAAAAAAAATTACCTTGAAAAAGTTCTATGGAAAAACAAACAAACAGTAGGTGGTAAGATCGATGGCACACTGTTAATTGTGCTGCACAAGTTCATAATGTGTTCTAACCAATCGTTGCCTTCCTCGTAGTGCGTGTACAAAAATTCAAGAGAAATACAAAGGCAACAGTGCACTCTGTACAAACTTTGACCTCGATAGCTTTTTGCTGTTGCCATTGCTGTTGCTGAAGCTTCCATGAAACTGACACTGGGAATTAATGATCTCAGTTAAGCCACCGCGACACGGTTGCTGCCTCGTCCTGACGTCCTCCGCAGCCGCCGCAGTCGCCGCCTACGGGTTCTCTGGCACGCTCGTTGGGGTACCCTCAGTAGCTATCTGGCAGTTGCTCCGACACCCGCCACACCTTCACCGACTTATCCAAACTGCCGCTGTACACGATCCAGCTTCTGACTGCCCCTCCGCCTTCGACCTCTTTGTCCTGGCCGTTAGCAACTACCGCAAGGCACTTCACCGGCCCCGTGTGGCCGGTGAGCACCAAGAGGCAGCTGTGCGCAGCGCCGTCTCGCTGCCAGACGCAGATGTTCTTGTCGGCGGATCCACTCACCAGGAGAGTCCCTGCCGCCACGAGGCAGAGCACCGCCATCTTGTGACCGCCGAGCACCCCGCCGTGCGCCAGCTCAGCTTCCCCCTCCCAGAAGTTGACGAGTCCGTCGGAGGAGCCGCAGTAAACCACGGGCGAAGAGGAGCTGACCGCGAGAGACGTCACGGCGCATTCCCGCTTCAGCAGCGTCTTCACCGGTGAATGTTTGGTGCTCTTCACTAGCAGCTCCCGCCGCCACACCTTCACGGTGCCGTCGGCGGAGCCGGTGAAGACCAGCCCGCCGAAGGCGGCCACCACGGAATTGACGGCGTCGTCGTGAGCGATGACGGACTCGAGGCACCGGGAATCGGCGATGCGCCATACCTTGAAGGTCTTGTCCCAGGAGCCGGAGTAGAGCAGGCCCTGCTCCTGGTCGAGACTGAGGCAGGAGATGGCGTCGGAGTGGCGGATCCAGAGGGCGCTCCGGTGGCGGCGGACTTCGATGTAATTGGAAGGCTTCAGCGAGCTCCGGAGAACGTCCTTGAGGCGGGGGAGATTACCGATCCGTTTGTGAACGGTCGGATTCTTAGGGGACACCCGCCACACCCGGATCTTTCCGTCCTGGTGTCCAGTAAAGATGCGGTCAGCGGCGGCGACGATGGACTTGACGAGGCCGCTGCTGGACTTGAACCCGGCGAAATCCTTTTGGTTCTTCCAGACGCGGATGTTCTTGCTATCGGAGCCGGTGTACAGGACGTCGCCCACGGCAGCAAGGGAGTAGATGTGGCCCTCCTCCCGGAACAGGGAGGTGATGAGGCCATTGCCGGGAGTATCTCCGGCAAGGTCGGGAGGGTCAGCCGATGCCGACTGGTGCCAAGGGGACATGGCGAAAGGGGAGCCCTCGCTGCTCATGGCCATGGGGTAGTCGCCGGCGGAGCTCGCAGAGGTCGAGGAGCTGCTTTGGCGGAGTAACTCCTCCTCGTCGTCGGCCGAGGGGCGCGTCAGGGTATCGGAGTGCATGTTGCTGCTTCCGCTTCTACCACTGCCGCTGCTGATGCTGTCGCCGTCCTCCCTCATCAACCGGTGTCCTGTTCTTGCAGGTGATTCATTCGAGGAAAATCGAGGAGAAGGTCGAAAGAAGAAAAGTGGTGGCGGAGCGTCAGTCTCTGGCTCCCGGCGAACGCGCGCGGCCGCAATTCCGCGATATCCCCTCCGACCGCTCCGTTATGTAGCCAGTGGCTCATTTTAGCAATCGAACCGGATTGTAATTTAGTTGGGTCAAAGATTCTTCTGGACCGATTCGGTTCCCCAACTCGCGTGGGAACGACTCCGTGGACCACGTTTGTCTGATTAGTTTAATTTCAACTATCATAATTATTATTTTATGACTAATGACAAAAACTTGTCATGTGATAGCCTACTTGATATATTTAGGCTGTCAGATCGGCTTTTTATACTTATATTGTCATGATTTTAAATTTGTACTCTTCCATCCAAATAATCAGGTCATTTATCTTTGATTATTTTTATCTCAAAACTTAAATTAAATTCTTTGAATCTTACTCGTAGCTGATCTAACTTTAAAAATTCATTTGTGAGTACTAATCAACCAGTGTATTATTCGCATGAGAAAAAATAAATTAAACAACAACAACAATAACAAAAAAAAAAAAAAAATCAAGGTAATGGACTTGTAATTACATGGTTGGGAAAAGCTTGAATTGCTCATTATAATTAAATATTTGCAAATCGATCCATGAGCATGAAGACGGAGGCCTCGGAGAAGCCGACGCCATGCTCGAACGACGACATCAACTTCTTCTCTTCCTTCATCCTCAACGCCGGCGCCGCCGCCGGCGTATCATCCTTCGCCTTCTCCTCGCTTCCTCGCCTCCGCAGTGCTGCTGCTGCTGCTGCTGACGAGTTGCGATTGAATTCGGCCTCTTTGGCTCTCAGTCTGACCAACTCCCACGTCCAAATGTCCACCAGGCTCGACATCGATCGATCTGGTCCTTGATTCTCTGCAACTGCAACAACTGATTCTCCAAACCAATAAATTCTGCGAGAAGGAGGAGGAGGAGGAGGAGGGAATATAATAAGTAGGCGGCGGCCGGCTGGAGACTTAATTCAGCGGATGGTGCTATTGGTTTTGGGGATTCAGTGGGTTCATACTTCGCGTTCAATTTTGCAGGGCACACAGAAATTAAGCGGGAGCAGGAGGAAGGCGGCGCCGCTGCATGCCGCTGCATGCTTAATTTTTTAATGGAAATAAGGGGGCGGAGATGAATTGTGGCGAATGGATAAGATAGGAGTGGATCCAGGTGACAGAAAGCGAAGCCCTCGCCCAGCGCCCCAAAACTAAGTCCGTCCATGGGTAAACCTTCATCTGCTAACCACTTCAGTTATGCCGCCCATGGATCTGATACAAAGGGATCCAGGGACGCAATGCAAGGCTACAACCTACAAACGACAAACTTTAATTTTGAGTTTATATTAAAATATTGTAAAAATATTTTAAACATTTTTATATTATTTTTTGAAGTTCTCTCATTAATACGAAAGCGTCTGTTAATATTTTGTTTTGTTTTTAAAATATTTCCTTTTTGACACGGATATAATTGATTTTTAACCTTTAAAATAATTGGAAAAGTTTAAAAAAGCAAAAAAATGTTGGAAGTATTTCATTACCAACAATATAAGCTTTTGGACACTTTTAACCCCGGAGGCCGATCCATAGATTTTTTTTTTAATGGGTAGCGGAAAATGATGGCGGTCAAGTCAATGAAAATTGATACGGTGTATAAAGATGGAGTTTGATAAGATTAGGTAATCAGAAGTCAAGGAAATATGATAGTCAAAGATAGTTCAAAGTTAAGGGGGTGTGGCGATCATAAGTTAAAGGGGTATCACAGTCAACAGTCAGGAGAAAAAATGAGTTAGACCGCCTCATGTGAACAGCCGCATAATTCCTAGTCGGGTATAGACAGAGCAGGGTGCCAGATATGAGACATAAAACGTAGCATGTAGTAGTGTCTGACTTGCCCCTACTGGTCAGACTTCCTCAGTTCAAGCCGCATAGCTAAGCTTGGTACTTTCAATAGGACAACTTCGGTCGGCCCTTCAATGATCCAAGCGTGAAAGATAGGGTCCTCGCCATAGCTCGTCCCCTTCATTGAGACTCAAGTCAGGTGGTACACCCGAACGGTCATCCCGAACTATCCGTAGCTAAATCAGTGGGGACAGAAAGCACTAAGTAACAAACAATGTCAGAGAATTATAACCTCCTATAGAATAATTATTATGTGTCATGGAATATGCTAATGGTTTGCTATCGCCTGCAAATGGAACCTTCCTTCCACTAATAGAAGGCCACCATACACCCTCTCTCACCCCGACAAGCCCTGACACCCGATATTCTCTGACAACATGCAAGTTCTGAAGGTACACAGCGTCATATAAAAAAGGAGGCCCTCTTCCTTAGCCAAGTATGCGTACATTCGCACTCTATCTTCTACAGTTCTTTTTTTCTTCGTACATTGTTCTTCTAGGGGGAAAGTATTTGACTTGAACTTCGGAAGGCTGGTGCCAGGGACTTTTTCCCTGGTTTCTGGTCTCTATTAATGCTCCGTGTGCTTGTCTTAGCGTGCGTAGAACCTAAGTACTGTCTGTTTCGCCATCATTGTCCTTAAGTTTCACGTGGGGGTCCGTTATTTCGGTGCACATATATTAGGTGTATCCAAGTTATCTCTTCATCAACATAGACATTATTTCAGTCGGTCTTCATCTTGTAACGCCCGAAAATTCTCAAAACTATTTTAGAAATATTCTATGATTTTTCTGGAATTTTAGGATATTTTTACAGAATTTTTAGAGTAACGGAAATAGCAAAAATAAATAGAAAACGAAAACGGCCTAAGCGGGAATTGAACCAGAGACCTATGGTTTACGGATAATACTAGTAACCAAGTGAACCCAGCAGGGCCGTGCTGAAAGGAAGGGGAAACATTTATATTTAAGTTTAAGTTGGGCCGAAATACCCACTTAATATAAATAGAGAATTAATGGGTGAAGAGTTATTTTCCCTTAGCGTGATTTTTCCTCACCCTCACCCTAGCCACGCCGACTCCCTCTCCTCCTCCTTCTCTCGGCGCCAACCACAAGAGGGCCTAGGGTTCCTCTCCTAGGACTCCAAGGGCACTTTCCGGCGACGACTTCGACACAAGGACACTCCCCTCCGCGAGAGGAACGCTTAGACGCGAAAAGATCATCGAAAGGATCGTCTCCTCCGGAAAATCTCGCGATTAGAATCGTAAGAAATTACGAATAGGAGGTAAGAAACCTCTCACCTGCAGTATAAGTAGCTTCCGTGTGAATTCCATGTTTTAGTTTAGTAATATGTAGACTTTCAGCACAAGGATGCGAATTAGTGCATACTAAGTGTTCGATTAAATTATTTAGCACAGAAAAATGCAACTTCGGCATTTTAATAGCTCAGTAAATGCAATAGAAGCATTTAAATAGTTTAGTTAGCCTTGCCACAGCATATATGGGACTACGGTCCAATGGGTGGACACCCACAGTCGCCTCTAGGTTCAGATAACCTAGTAGAAGCAAGGTAAATTAATTAGCTATGATTCGGTATTTTATTTTCAGTAGTGGCACTGTACAGGATTAGATATCCATTGGACTGGGCTCCCATAGTCGGTCCCTAGGTTTAGATAACCTAGTAAACCTTACTGATTTGCAACCCCGGGTTTAGTTGAGGATGCGCGCATAGCATGTACAGTTGCCGGGCTCATTAGCAGTATGATTATGTATTTTAATCTATTATATTATAGTTTTTCAAAACTTACAAAGATCAGTTATGTTAGTTGAGTTTGAATTCAGTTCCAGACTAGTTTAATTCATGTTCAGCTCAGTGTTCCTTGTTGTTACACATGATAGTTATGGTTAGCTTTGTATGTCATGTTTTGGTGTTCATGTTCAGCTTTTATTACACATGTTTAGATGATAGTAAGCCATGACTGGCTTTGATTTCTATGTATGATAACATGCCATGTTTCGGTCTAATCAGTGCACTTTCAAACAGCATGTTTTAAAAGCATATTGCATCGAATGCATGTTTTAGTGAGGTAGATGGTTTCTTACTAAGTGAAAGCTTATAGATACTTTCTTTTCCTTATACTGCAGATAAAGGTAAAGGAAAGATGGAGTAGCGGAGGTTGGAGGACAATGCTACGAAGATGTGTGTGGGCAGGAACTTGGGATAAAGATCTAAGGAATTTTAGCAAGCTTGTTTAAGCATTAGAACTTTTCAGTATTTGATTATTTTGCACTTTAGTTGTTAATCACTATGAATTAGTAAATCATGCACCCTATCATGTTTAAAACACTATTTTGGTGATGTTAGAATGTTTTGCATTTAGTTTAGAATTATTATATATAAGTTTGGCACGAACAAGTGCTGAAATCAGGGGTTCTGATTCGAAATCAGAAACCCAGATCGATCTACAGATCGATCAGAATTGGGTTGTGCCACTGGATCGGTCAGTTGACCGATCCAGTCGCGAACAGAGAGTACAGAAGCTCACTGATCGGTCAGCCGACCGATTAGTGAGCCACTGGATCGGTCTACCGACCGATCCAGAGTTTTCTCCGTGCCGGTATCAAGCTGGATCGATCACTGGATCGATCCGACAGCCCAATCGATTCATGGATCGATTGAAATGCCTGATTACAGCTAGCAGGACATCCGAGAGACATAGATTATCTTCCCTAGCATGTGTACAACTCCTAGGTACACCTAGAATATTAAGTTTAGATTTTACAGTAATCAGTTTAGTAAAATTTTAATCAATCCAGATTTCTGCAATAGTAATTTAGCACAGCATAATGTAGCGATCGACCTCACAGCCTAATCAGTAGAAGGCGGGTCGTTACACATCTGACTTAGATTTTAGATGGAATTAAAAATCTTTACGATTCTATTCGACTTTATTTGACCTGATTAATTATTTTTTATATTTTAAGTAATTTTATAAATTACTCTTTTATATGTTTCTGGAATCACTTGAGCTGTTATCTTTGTTATTTCTAGCATGATGAAGGTTTTTTTTTTTCTTAAATTGGTTTTTAGGATAAAACTTGTTGCTTTAAAAAAAAAATGTATTATTCGAGATAATTTAGATGTTTTTTATGATAAAATGAATGATTAAAGTGCTTTTTGAAAGATTTTTTTCTTTTCAACTAATACTCTTCCTGAGCATCTTTATTTTTCTTTTTAGCGTCTCACTTGAATATCGGAGGGACGCCGGGATAAAGTTCTACGTCCGGCGCCCTCTGACTTAGAAATTATTCATTGGAGCCGGAGACGGCCAGGAGTGTTCGACGCAAGTATCCAAATTCTACATATATACACCAAGAAATTTCTAAAGGTTTGATACAAAGATGTGAAATTAGTACACAAGCCGGAGAGCTTCCACTTGAAATATACAGGACAAGGGCCCAATTACTTAAACCGGCCGGCGATCGGCAGAGCATGACCTCTTGCCCGGCTAAGCCTCGGCCACCGCCATCTCATCTCACGGAGTCACGGGCTGAAGCAGTGGAGGAGCATGGAGACGCCGGCGTCAGCGGACGGCGGCACGTGCGCAGACGGACGGCTGAGGCGGCGGCGCTCCATTCGCGTGCCCCGCCGGCTCACCTCAGAGGCGTAACAGAGAGAGAGCTCCTCCGGTTCGGTGGGCAGGGAAAGCGCATCCACCTCCACCGCCGCAATCCTCGTGAGAGCCGCGCGACCCTTCTCCCGCAGCTTCGCCAGCCCCGCCGTCCACACCGCCAAGAACTTGGACATAACTCAGGTTTTCTGGAGATCGATCGAAGGAATAACAAACCACTTCGCTAGTTCGCGAACACAGCGAGCGCACGGCTTTAACCGCCCCGGAGCTTATCCACCCCGAAACCAGGTAGCACTGGAAAGCAGCTGCGCTGTTGGTTGCGTGGTCGTTTTCAGTGGGAGCCCGCAGGTTCGCAGCCTCGCAGTCGCAGGAGTAGACGACAACTCGACAAAGGTGGATAAGATTTTCCAAGATTTAATTATTCACTGTTTTGCCACTGACTCATGATTGGCTATCTCAATTCTCAAGTCAAAACAACTCAATCCGTAACAGGACCCATCTATTAAAGGCCTTTCTGTTGACCTTCAAAACTTCCACAGTCTCTCAAGGGAAAAGAAAATTCAAAACGAAACGTCGGAACCAATCAAAAGTTCTACCCAAGCTTATGGTCTGTCTCAGAAATCTTAGAGTCTGATTCGTCACTAATCGATGACTAGTATGATTGAAATTATCGATCGGCTTGAGTTCGCTCTGAGGATGATGCGGGCGGGGAGAGGCGAGAGCTCGAGTAAAAAATGGTCGCTGACGAAGCTCAGTGGCCGAGCTCTAAAGATGATTCTAGAATCTCTGACTGTGGTTAGGGAGATCATTTGTGCATGCCTAGTGATACTACGTATTAATCCTCGGTTAAGGTTAAAGGAGTTGGGAAATTCGAAAAGTTAGGATACATGGGCCGGATTAAAGGATGGGGCTGGTCAGATTGGACCTAGGCCTAGGAGGAGGAGGATACGGTACTCGACGCTCGACACTGACGTTAGATGGGTGAGAGCTCAGGATCATACTGTGCTCGGGACACTGTGTGCATTGGAATCGTTTGATGTTCGGCAGTTGGATTCGGGCTCGGAAGAGTTAAGAATGTGCACCAGTGAGGGCTTAATCTGAAGGTGATGTATTTTAAAAAAGGGTGCTTAGTAAATAAGACGATCATGTTATGGTCGTTATGAGGAGGTAGTCATGAATGTAGGTTCGGACAGAAACTTATTCTTTGGATCAGGAAACAACAAATTTCACCGTAACACCTACCAAGTTTATTTGTGTTAGGTACATGATACGGTGATGATGAAGAGTCTCATCCTGTTATCATGGTGGAGATTAGAGGAGGTTAAAGTCAAGACGGTCAACGCGTAGATGGCATCGACCGCTCGGGTGAAGCATGTCCCGACCAGGGGAGAAGATCCCGATCCACCGTTACCTTCGACACATGAAGAAGTCAAACGATCAGCGCTTAATAAAGACAATATGCAGAAGCCGTCCGAGCGACTTCCCCACTCGGCAAGACACCAATATTCATCATTGGCAGATGGAACTGCGACCGAGCGGTTACCCCGCTCAGCTAGACAGCCGGCATGACATCAACAGAGTTCAACTTCGGCCGAGCGACTACCTCGCTCGACCTGGCAACAGGTCTTGACAGTGGCAGAGTGGAACTTCGGTCGAGCAGATACGCAAAAGAGTATCGAGATTTTGGCCGATCGGACGGGGCACCAGATCGGCAGAAGATCGGCCGAGCGGCTGATCCGCTCGGCCTTGTAGTACACTTCATCTGATATCCAGCGACATCCTTTTGGGAGTTGATGCCGCCGACACCGAGTATGAATATCTAGAAGATCGTACGACGGAAGCTTCTACTGTCATTTCATAGATATGCTCGGCCTGTTAAAGTACTGTGTCAGAGACACTTTACTGATAAATCTTTTCAAGAAAAAATTTGAAAAACGTATTCGCATTGGGAAGCGTGTACACGCGCTACCAGAGCTCTATATAAAAGAGAAGTCCAAGCATCAGCGGAGGTAAGGTTTGTGCTACAGTCTTCTTGTTGCTCCGCTTTCCACTTCATCATCGGTGACTAACTTGAACGTCAAAGGGTCAACATTGGAATCCTTTTCTTGGCTCGATATTGACATAATTTATATTATAGGTCCGAGTGAAATTAACAAGAGCTCAACATGAGTATTCCGTCTCTTCGATTTTCGGATAGGATCCGTACCAAAGATGATTCTATAATATTATTTTTAAAATGAATTCATTACCAAAGAAAAATTCTCCATTTTGATACATTTTTTATGCTCCTGGTTCGTGTAGAGAAACCTTCTCCGACCTTCTAGACATTACGATTTCAAGGCCACAGTTGGTTGGTCATTTTCGACTGTCACATCAAGTATTATTTTTTCCCCCTTTGAATTGGACTAAAATTTAACTTTATTCAAGGACAGAAGAAAATTGTTTTTTTAATGGCTTCTTCTGCGTAAATGCGAGGTAAATTGTAGGTGCACCCACTTTGATTTAGTTTATATGGATATTTTATATGAACTTCGTTCATCATGTGATTTAGTTACGTGAAAAAAAGGTACATCAAATGGATTAAAATAGAGATACCTGAAGTACCTATAGATAAAGAAAGTGTTCCTCAAAACTCCAAGCGAGAAATGAAACATAACTGATTGTATTTGATTTTTTTTATTCTTTTTCTTTTTCTTTTTCATTTTCAGTTTTAGTATCTGGATAAGGATCCGACTGAGAGACTTAAAGTTTAACTGCGGTGTTCTGTGAATATACACATTAATTTGTAGAAGAAGAAAATATGTCCATTGATTGTTCGGTTTCCAGTCCTCAAGAACTTGAAGAGCGAAAAGGATTTTCTTGGCTATTTTTTTCTTCTTTTTAATGTTATATTATAGGATCGAAATGTGTGAGCTTTGACGAAAAGTTCATCAGATATGAATTCTTCTTTAATTTAACAAGAACATATGTACATTAGCCCTTTAGTTTGATCGTCTCCTGATCTGCGGGAGAGGAAGAGAGTCGTGCTGTTTCATCACTCCCTTTGGCTGCGCGACAGGCTCCGCCAGAATCCGGCGCTTCGGAACTTGCTCAGCATCTCCTTTTCCAGCTCCGCTGTCTCCCGGCACTGCGAGATCGCCGGCCAAGTCGTCCCCTCGCTACTAAGTCCCCAATCACGCCGTCTGAGATCGTCGTCGCCGTCGCGAAATGCGCCGCTTTTCGTCTTCCAAACGCCGGTTCTGGCCCAGCACTTCCTCCGCCGCCGCGTCAGCGCCCGCCGCAATAGCGCCGCCGGAAGCTTCAGCGCGACGGCGAAGAGGAGGCTCAGGAGGGCGCAGGGGCAGCAGCAGCAGAGCGCGGCGCATCCCGCCGCCGCGGTTCCGGCGGCTTCCGCGAGCGCCGGATCATTGGTGCCGCCCCCCGGTCGGCGACGGCTGAGATCGTCGGAAGGTAGTCCCCGTTTCGCTGGGGATGAGGAAGGAGGAGCGGCCTTCCCCTCCCGGCGAACCCGCTTCCGCACCACCGCTCCCCTCATCGCGGATCAAAGCTCGACGGAAGACATGCGATCGTGGAGGAGCGTCAAACTTCGATAAAGATCTCAACTTTACGAAGTTCGATTCCAAACTTCAGAATCGGGCCGCGAGCTCTGGATGGATGCGCAAGGATCGAGGAAGATGGATGGATCCACGGACATCGCAGAGGGCGAAATGGGTCATTTAATAACTGCAATCAAGTGCAGTCGCGATGGAATATTCCTGCGAGACAGCGTGGATAACGTACTCCGAGGCGACCGCTCGTCCACGTGGAATTTTCTTCGGCCCAGAACCATGTGTTTGACTGCTGAAACGAATTTATTCACAACCTGCGTGACGTGGCCGGAACATATGGATATGTAATGTAAGCCGGCAGGAAGTGTAGTATAGATCACGTCTGAAATCCGTGACAATTGAATCATGGATGAGCTGACTGTTGAGTCGATTAGAGCAAGATTTTAAAATAACGATACCCGTAGGATAACGAAAGAGAGAGAAAATAACATTAGTTAGTAGGTCAGAAGATGTACTGATGCTTAAGTCAGTGGAGTTGATGCGGAAGATAAATAATAAGAAGAAACGTAACATGTGTGTGTCTAGTTAAGCCTTTCTGGATGTATGGGAATGAGTTATTTTTATAATATCTTAGAATAATAATTTCTATTAATTAGACATTATATTATAATAAAATAAACAATCAAATCATCATATATTTATTGTATCAATTTCATCGATCATAGTAAAAAAAAAAAATGTCAAATTGTCATATATTTATTGTATCAGTTTCATCGATGATATCTCATATTCGTGATACCATTCTACATATCTCTAACATTTCAGTATTTACTATAGTATTATCCCATGAAACATGAAGTCCATTGGGCTTCCAAGACCTGGTCCACTAAAGGAGTTGAGTAGTGGGGCTCCAATGAGACATTACAAGATATAAGGGAGCAAAACTTTGGTCTCAAGTGACCTAGTTTGATCATATGTGTGTTCATCGGATCGAGGAGAGTCAAGGCCCTGGAAATAGGATAATTGGATCAGAAAGTGATATTAGAGTTAGCTGGTTAGAGCCAGAAGTTAGAGGGAGTCGAGCCCAATAGGGGTTGGGGGAATCCAACCAGAGAATAACTCTGAGTTGATCAAGATGGACACTGAAGCAAAGGAAGCATAGCCTTTCGAGGTGGGGAAGTCCGACCATAGAATAACTCTGAGTTGGCAAAGCAAGGCATTGAAGCGAAGGGAGCATAGCCATTGAGGTCGGGGGAATCTGATTGGTCGGTTGTCTTAAATGACCCAATCAGATAATCGCTCAAGTTGATCCTCTGGACTTCGACCTCCACGCAGTGAAATGATTGACCTTCCGATCTTACGTGGAGGTTCCCGACATTATCCGTATTACAAGTTTTCTCTTCATGTCTAGTAGAAAGAGGTTTGAGCCCGACTGATAGATAATAGTATAGTCTGGTTTACTGACCAACTCAATTCTTAGGGCTTACATCATCTGGATAACCTTGTCGTCGTACAATCAGTGCCTCAAAAATATACGAGTCATGCGTCATAAATGTGGGTGATACGAGTGATGGTGTATGAATAATGATCGGTCTATCACGTCTATTATAAATGTAGGTGTATACGGGAATGTCATGTGTTACCACCATGCCAAGGTTTATCCCTTCTAGAGGACTATTAAGATACGATCAATTTGGCTCATGATCGGACAGTGGTGATTAGCCCTCCTTTTTGTCTTCGGGATTAGACGACTGTGATTCAAGGATTAAGGGGTTTTATAAAGGCGACGAAGGGAGAATGCATTCTTCATCATCCTTCTCCTCTCATAAAGTCTTCGATGATTTCCTCAAGCTCTCTCGATTTTCCTTAACTATGAGTTTCTCTGCCTTACTCCTTCCTTCCCTTTGTATCATTGTCTTTGTGCTTTGCTTTTTGTCTCTCTTTTTCACCTTGCACCCTTCCAATCCATGGCTTCTGACGCCCTTATCCTTTGGCACACTTTGACCTGGTCAGATCTCAATGGCGAAGACATAGATCAAATTAGGTTAACCTTGAAGATTCCTGCTAACCATCGCATAAATCATCCCAAATGCGTTTGATTGGCCACACCTCTTGCCAACCAAATTCATTACCTTTTTCGAAGACCAACTATTGGGAAGCCCTCCAATTCCCAATCTCGAGCTTGTTCTTAGAGATTTCTTAACATTTTCATATTCCCCTTCAACAGTTAACACTCAACTCCTTCTGATTGCTCTGTGAAGTAGTAATTATTGTTTTTCGTTTGTATCATTTCCCGCTCACTCCTCAAATGTTCTATTATTCCTTCTACCTAAAGAAGATGGATGCGATAGTCTTTTTCTTCCTAGTTTGACCAATATGCATCATTTTAGACGAGATATCAACCTCCAATAAAGGTTGAAAATCACACTATATTTTCATTCGACCTCCTACTTCTGTTGTATGGTGTGGTCCACCGGCTACCAAATTGAACTGCCGAAGGCCCCTAGTCTGTGCAACTATCATTTAGAGATTATGTTCATAACAGCATCCGAGAGCTTGGTTGATTTGAATTTTGATTCACTCGTTTGTTTGAGAAGGGCATTCTCTACCAATTTGGGTTGAGTTTGATTGAAGTCAGACTGCAATTTACTTTTGGTGAAAAAAATTATGTTTTGGACTTATATGATAGCTAACTGGGGGTCTCTCTTTTCTTTATTCAGCTCGAATCATGTAGAAGGCTCGATGAATAAGACATTGAAGATGGACAAAGACGATCTGGAAAGGTATGACATGCAGCCGACCGACTCTATAGGAGATGTTCCACCTAGCGACGTAGCTGCTAGCGAAGTGACAAGCAGCGACACAACGGCTAGTACGGGAAAGTTTCCACCGCCACAGCCTTCGATGAAGCCCGTCTAAGTATCTTCGAAGGAGTTGGGAGAATCATTGAGGATTTCTTGAAAGAGACACAGACCAACAACTCCAACCGAGCACACTTCTCTGACTCTAGTTCTAGAGCCCTCACTACCTATTCAAGCGAACTCTCCAACGGTTGCACAAGGCGAACAAATGGAGGGAGTCGAGCGCTCTAGTGATTGATCCCCCTCAATCTCCTGAATGGCCAATCTAAGATCTTCTTGCTCCCTAAGAGCTCCAACCTCGCCGTCTGTTTCCCTAGGTCCCCCGTCTCGAGGTAGGCAGCCAACCACTTCTCAAGGGCAAGATACTCTTCCCAAGACCCGACACACCATAAGGCTGACTGACAATTTGTCAAGAACCTAGAGCCATGTCATTGAGAGATCGAAGCGTCGGTCCTGGCATGGTCTGGTGTATGCCTACACTCAAGATCTTACCTGGTAATATTTATTAATACTCTCTGTTATCAATTTAGTCGGGTCATAAATTTTGACACTTGTCGTAGGCATGGACTGTAGGCATGGATCTATGCCTCTGAGTTAACGATTTTTTTTTCCACCTACCGAACCATGGAGGCGCGCTTGACTGAGTTGGAGGCTCAACAAGCCCCACTGAGCCAGGAGTTGGAAGGGCTCAGGCTAAAGTCACAAATTTAAAAACAGAGGCCTTAGCTCGAGAGGGGCAGTTGGGCCAAGCGAGTAGGGACTTGGACGTAGCAAAGTGGGAGGCAATAACCCAAATAGAATTCCTGGAGAAGCAAAAGTCCGATCTCCAAGTCAGCCTGAAGACAACTAAGTCGAGGCTTTCTTTAGAGCAAAAAAGGAGGCAACGAATGCTAGCAGATCTACATAAGAAGGCTATTGAAGCCTAAGCTCTTACTGTCGACTTGGGAAAGAAAGCTAAGAATCATAAGACAGAGCTGGTAAGGAAAATGATCGAACTAGTGGCCAAAGATGCACAGGTTCATAATAGAGAGACTGAGTTAAGGCCTTAAAGGTTGAACTAGAGAAATTCAAAGCAAGAGAAGCCAAGCACTGAGAGGCCAAAATAGTTGAATATCTATGGTCGGTGGAATTTTGTGACCTTCTCTACGAGTGAACTATGAAAATATTCTCCTATGGAGCTGAAGGGACCATAAAATAACTCTACGAGATAGGGCACCTGACAACCGAGCTCCTAGAAGATTTTATAAGTCTGCAGAAGATTTACACAGATGTTCTGATGATGCCTTTCCTGATTTTACACAGACTTTTGTAATGCTCTTGTGCTCCCTTATCAATTTCAGTGAAATATCCGCTTTCGCTTCCAATATGTTGATCCTACCAACTCAACAGTTTTAGTGAAATAACGAACTTCAATGGTTGATTGGGACAAGAAGAGAGAGTTCGACTAGGTAGGAGATCATTGATAAGTGCTCATAGTTTTTGTGTCAAGCGAGCGATACTAGTTTTTATGTTGAGCGAGTGGCCATAGTCTTTGATAGGAGAGAAGCTAGCCTGAGTTGTCATTGATTAATATAAACATACAAGTAATTAATGTGCCAAAATTACAAGGATATCCTCAGGCCTAATAGGGTTGTAGGTAGTTAGTGCTTCATGATCGGTCTAGCTCCTTTCCGTCTAGATCTTGTAGTTATTAGGCTCCTGAAGCTAACTTCTAAATAACCTTGTAAGGTTTGCTTTATTGAGGTTCCATCTTTGTTAACATCTCCCACGGACTTAATTTTTTTCCATACTGTCACCAACAAGCCCATAAATTACTTAGCACAGGGAGGGTGTTATCTTTATGCTATCACGGGATGCAGTTCAATAAGCCTATAAAATACTTAGTAATTCCTCCACCTAGTACCTTCGACAAGGTCACGCTTGACTTTGAGCCCCTAAACAATCTCCCGATTTACAACTTTTACTTGACCATTACTCTGGGGGCAAGCAATGAAGGTGAAAGCTTGAAGAATACCAAAGTCTCACACCTCGAAGTTTGCTACCCTGAAATTTGTAACCATGATCTAAGATAAAGTTATGGGAGATTCCAAATCGATAAAGGAAAATCTTCCATAAGAATTTAATGATCGTCGCTTTAGTAATTCTGACCAAAACTTCAACTTCTACCCATTTAGAGAAGTAATCTATTATTACTAACATGAATTTTTTTGACTAGGTTCGATTAAAAAAGGGTCCATGATATTATTCCCCATTGATCAAATGGACAAAGACAGTGAATGTCTTCAAAGGCCCAGTCAAATAATAAGGAATATTTTGGTGTCTTTGGCAGCGAAAGCAATTAGCAGTAAATCAGGCTAAATCAGCATGCAGAGTGGGCCAAAAATACCCTACTAATAACACCTTTCAAGTAAGCATTTGGCCACTAATATGGTTCTCGCAATAGCCTTGATGAATCTATTGTAAAACATAATCGATATTTTCATAGCCTAGACACTTGAGTAAAGGATGAGAGAAAATCTTTTTATATAAATGGTCGTCGATCAGAGTGAAACATGTGACTTTCCACCCTTGCTCAGAAGAAAACAGGTAAGAGGGATTTGCCAATTAGCTTGTATATCTTCCCATGCCTATTGGTCAATATGAGTTATTAGAAGAGTTTGTGTAACTAGCTCATCTAGGACCCATATAGTTAACGAGCTAGCTATTTTGGCCAACCCGTCAACCTTTTGATACTTAGCTCAGGGAATTTTTGAAAAATAACTTCTTATCAATTTTATTTTAATATTTCAAAGGTCTCAATATACCATTTTAACCAACCGTTGTTAATTTTAGAATTCTCACTAATATGTTGGGCGACCAATTATGAATTTAAGTAAATTAAGACTCGGAAAACTCCTACGCGCTTTATCGCTTGAAGACCTATAAGCAAAGTTTTATATTTGGCTTCATTATTGGAGGTTCGGAAGTTCAACTGAACAGAGAACTATAGTATGTCCTCTCGAGGAGATATTAAAAGTATCCCGACCTTGTTACCTTGACGAGTGGATGATCTATCTACATAAACTTTTCATGTACTCTCTAGTTCTTGACAGTGTACTTCAGTTAAAAATTGACCCAGATTTAAGCCCTAAGGTCATTCGTATCTGATATTGTATGTCATATTCACTCAGCTTCATGGGTCATTTGACCAACTCTGAATTGGTTAACACACAACCAAGAGCATTGTTGGTGAGAACCATTATTGGATGACAGAGAAAATAAGATCTCAATCGGCGAGCTGTCATAACTAGCCTTAAGGCCAACTTCTCCAGAGTGGTGTATCAGTATTCAATATCTTTTAATAAATGACTTGAAAAATATACATGATGTTACACATTACCCTCTTGTTGAATCAAGATTGATCTGATGGCTATGCATCAGATAATTAATACATCCAGAGTTGCTCTTCTACTAATGGCTTAGAGAGAAGTGGTAACTAGGCTAGGTATTCTTTGAGTTCAGCGAAATCAATGTTGCAATTTTGATCCCACTAAAATTTAAAGGCTTTATAAAGCACCTTGAATAGGGGAAGACTTCGATTGATAGACTGAAAGATGAATCTGAAGAAGGTGGTAATCCAATCGACCAACCCTTGTGCCTCTATGTGCTTTTAGGGAGGAACCATATTTCTGGGCGTTTTGGACTTTCTCTGAGTTGACTTCGATTTTCGACTCGGTCATTATGTAGTCAAGAAATGACCACTCTGACTTTGAAGAGACACTTATTTATAACAACTTAAGACCAAACTGCCTCAACGTGCTACAAGTTTCTTCAACATTAGAAATTAAATTTTTAGCTCGAGTAGTCTTGATCAATATATCATCAACATAAACTTCGATGTTCCTCCCAATCTACTTTTGAAAACTTTATCCATGAGTTATTGGTATATTGCTCTTGCATTTTTTAGTCCAAATGGTATAATATTGTAGTAAAAAGTTCCATCGAATATGATAGTGCTAACCTTTTTTTATCTTCCGGGATGAGAAGGATTTTATTGTAGCCCTAATAGGCATCTAACATATAGATGAACTCGCTCCCAAAAGTAGAGTCTACTAGGCACTAGTAGGTCAATGTGGGGAAAGGGGCAACAATTTTTTGGATAAGGCTTGTTGAGATACCGGAAATCAATACAAACTCGTCATTTGTTCCCCAACTTTAGAACCAACACCACATTAGCAAACTAAGTTGGAAACTGAATTTCCTGAATGTGTCATGCTTCCAATAACTTATTAGCCTCCATTTAAATTATCTTATCTTGGTCAAACCCAAGACCTCTCTTCTTTTACTTGACCAATCAGGCATCTAGATTGGTGTAGAATCGATGCTCTATCACAGTGGGAGATACACCAATTACTTCTTGTAGCGACCAAGCACAAACATCTCGATTACACAATAGGCATGCAATCATATTCTCCTTAAGATCTATGGGGAGATTTGTTGTCACTCGGGTGATTCCTTTTGGTTGGTCAGGATGTATTTGTATTTCTTTTTGTTCTTCGGTGGGCCAAGCTGTGTGTGTCTCTTGTATAGATTGCACCTCTGCTCTCTGAGTCTTGCAGACTTAGAGTGTATCAATTTTGACCATGTCTACGTAACATTTCTAAGCTGCCACTTGGTCTCATTTCACCTCTCCAACTTGGTCTTCCACGGGAAACTTAATTTTCTTCTAGAAAATGGAGATCACCTCTCAGAATTCACTAAGGGCAGGTCTCCCTAGGATGATATTGTAAGCAGAAAGGGTATCCACTACAATGAAGCAAGTGCGTTAAGTCCTTCCTAAGGGCTCCTCCCCTAAAAGATGGCTAGTCAAATTTGACCAAGCGACTACATTTCATACCTAGTTAATCCGAATAAGGAAGTTATCATAGATTGTAGCTCTCCCAGATCAATCTGCAACTAGTCAAAAGTCTTTTTGAAGATAATATTTGTTGGATTGGGTGGACTAACTAGAGAAGAGTGAATAACCTGTAAATTAAAAATTACTACTTCTCTTGCTATCAAAAAAGCAAGGACACACTAATTAAATAAGAAATGACATAAAAGTAAAGGGAACATAGAAATTTACTTGGTTTGCAACTGAAGTGGTTGTCAATCCAAGATAATTAAAAACATTATCAATCTCCTTCTCTGACAAGGTTAGAGGTGGAGTAGTTCCTTACAGCAGTTGGAAGGTCAAAATGAAATTACAGAAGTTAATACTAGTGTGTTATTAAACTAAGAGGACAAGACCTCTATTTATAACATTCTGGTCGAAATGAAGTGGCACATCGGAGGTGCCTCAGTTCCGTCAAAGGCATCTCTAATGGATTGAGGTGCCTCATTCCCATCGAAGGTGCCTAAGTTCTATCGGAGACACCTCAGTTGTACTGAGATTAATCCACACACAATGGCTTTTTGTTGATCTAGCAGCATTCGTGGTGGGCGCCACCGTTCAACTGACGTGGACTCCACTGCTTATCTTTGCGGCAATGGCTCTAAGTCATTGGAGGCACCTCAAGTAATCGAAGGTGCCTCAAGTCTTGCAGTGTTCATCCACGGCAATATCTTTACTGGGCATCTAAGGTGCCTCAAGATATCTAAGGTGCCTCGAGTCTTCAGAACATCTGGGTGCCTCCAGTCAATCGGAGGCACCACGGATGGTCAACTTTAGAGTTAATCATTCACTCATTCATACACTTGGGTGATGAATCTGCTATTCAGAGTTGAGTTCATTTGAACTCCACCTTGACCTTCTCCTCGAGAAGACTTCCTCCCAGCTTTTTATCCCTCGGATGCACCCCATGTATCCTTTGCGTTCAACTAGTGTACTTTTTCGTAGCTCCTTGTCCCTTGGATACACTAAGTCCGTCAGTTCTCTTCCCGTGCTATCCTTCTCATTCGCTGCATCTTTTGTTCGACTTCTTTTGTTCCTAAATCTCTGCACACTCAAACACAAGACATTAAACACACATGATCTAACTTAACTAGGGGTACTTACAATATTTACTAAGCTACCCGTGTCTATAAAACCCTAGACAAGTTGTAGTTAGCAATGGTGGCCTTGACGACTAAAGCATCTTCGTGAGAGACTTCTACTCCCTTTAGATCCTGAGGCCCAAAGCCAATCTGGAGGCCCTCTATCTGCATTCAGTTGGAGTTAACCCTATAACTTTCAAGTCACCAACCATGAGCCTTCCTTGCTCGGTGTGAATCCCCATTGTGGGTCATATTGAGATCCTATGTACATCTCCCGAGCGACATTACTTTGGTTTTCTTCTTAGCGAGAGGGCTTTGGATCTCTTCTAGGTGGAGAGCTACTCGGTGCTCTTGCTAAGAGGAACATTGTTTTGCCCAGCGATTGGAGAGGGTGAATGTCGCGACAAACCAGGTGCCAGATGTCCCTCAACTTGTAAGTGACTTGGGATGACGGCTGATTCTGTGAGCGTTGATCAGCGGCTCGACAAAACTCCTGAGCATATTGTTTACATGCTTGAGTGGAATGAATCTTGGACTTATGGTAAGAGCAAAAAGTGGGTATCCACCGACGAGGTTTGACAAATGACGTCCGAATGACCTCCACCGTTTGCACCACTCTTTCTCCACGCACCAAGTGATGATGGTTCTGATGTTCTATATTGCGCAAGAGAAGTGGGGAGGGACCTTGTGTTCTGACTGAAATGAAGGGGGAAAAACATTAACCTGGCATACTAAGCTTATTTTACATTGGCATATTTGACTGCTCGGCCAACAAACTGTCAAAATTCGTAGGAGGCTTCTTCATCAAAGAAAGGAAGAAGTCTCCATCTATGAATGTCTAAGAGAAGGCACTCACCAACATTTTAGAAGTTGTTGAGGGAACATCCAATGCAACTTGGTTGAACCTTTTGTTGGGAGATCGGTGACCAGCTAGAAGGGGGGTTGAATAGGCGTACCTCTAATTGATCGTTTCCTACGTATTTGTTAGTGCGCAAACGGAAATACAATAATACAAACACAAATATGAATACGAAAGATAATCTAAAGACAAGAAGAGAAATGCAAACCAATACACGTCGATGTAACGTGGTTCGGAGATTAGGGCTTCTATTCCACGGCTGTCCTTGAGGTGGATGATCTCGATCCTTCGGTGGATTAGCCCCAGGCAAACTCCGGCTATCTTAAGTCGCTCCTTATGGGTGGAGAAAACTCACTACAGAACTCACCAAGACCTCTTAGATTACACAAGCACATGAAAATTATTGTGACAACTAATTAGGCTTTAACCAAATCTAATTTCGTCACATTGGCTGGCCATCTCAAGCTCCTTCTTATAGAGCTTGGAAGAAAACAACCCTGCTGTTTTACCATTATTAGTCGACTGGTTTTTGCACCAGTCGACTGATGTCAGTCCAACCACTCTCTCAACGGTTCTCTATCAGTCAATTGCTATAGTGCACCAGTCAACTGCTACAGTGCCCCCTAGATTTTTCCCTAAGTATAATCTCTCATGCACTCGTACCCACACGACTCACTTGACTCTTTTTGTAACATTGACCTCTTGCCTTCAAGCCTACTTCCTTTGTCTCTCGTCCCTCGGATGCATCCAAGACAATAGCTCATCCCTAATGTTATCCTTTGCATATACCTCGAAGTCGCTTCCCTCGACCCCTGCCCTAACTGCCTTGTCCACGGTCACTCTAATGCTCCATCTTTCACCAGACCCGAAGCCATCAAGCTGAGTCATATGTGTATCTTGTAAACCTGCACACTCACATACACATATCAAATAATGAGGATAATCCTAACTTAAACCCTTTGCCCAAACACCAAAATATATGGTCACACGAATCATTGGGATTGCTTCAACACCTTTGAATGTATTCCTTCAATGTTTCCTTTGACCTTTGCAAAAAAAGCAATCTTGAAGTCTTCAAAACATAAGATGGACGATGAAGGGAGTCAGTTGAATCACCTTTGTGCTGAAGAGTGTTGTTAAAAACACTCGGTACTTAACACCATTAGTGTATTGATGCAATAGAATTCCATTTTCAAATTTGTAAAGGTGATCTTCCGGATTGATCATTCTCGTGTATTCTCTAATCTATGGTGGTTGGAAATGGTGAGGTAGCATGTCATCGAGAATCCCCTAAGAGAATGGAGTACTAGGGAAATCCCTTGACCTATCAATTGCAAGGGCTTTACCCTCTGAGTGTCTTGGGGGCGCATCTCCAACGAAGGATTCTTGAGACTGGTCGGATCTCACTAATACTTTCGCGGGTGTCAGGAACTTTCGACGATGAGGGATTTGCTATTCGTTGCTTTTGCATGACTTCTTTTACTTTGGCGGCTACCAATAAATCAAAGTCTTCTTGTGATAGAGTGATGATAGCGGGTCTTTCGATGCTATCCACCTTCACATTTCAGATCAAGCGTAACTTTTCACAAACGGTGCCAAATTTAATCATGTCTGGAATTGGTGACGCTAGGCCACCGGTGAGCTAACTACTAAGTTGACTAGAAAAAGACTTTGAAACAACAACACCTATAGGATCATGAAAGAGAGAGGGAAAAAGGAGTGTTATTAAGTAGGGTAAGGGTGCTCCGACATCACTACTTCAACGCTCAAGTCAGTGTAGTAGATGTGGAAGATGAACAATAGAGTAAATGCAATGTGTGTACCTAGAAAAGCCTCTTTGCGCCCGCGAGAGCGGACTCTTTTTATAATATCTTGGGATAGCAATCTTCCTTCATTAATTAGGCATTATGTCATAGTAAAATAAATGGCAAATCATAGTGTATTTACTGTATTAGCCAATTCTATCGCCCATATCTTGTACCCATGTAGTGATATCGTTCCATGTACCTTTGACATTCCACTCATAACATTTATTATAATGTTAGCCAATGAAATATGGAGCCCATTGGGCTTCTAAAGCCTGACCCGTTGAAAGAAGTTGAGTAACGAGAGCTCCAATGAGACAGTACAAGATGTAAGAGAGCATAGTCCTTGGTTTTGAATGAGCTAGTCTAATTATATGCATGTTCATCTATAAAGGATTGAGGAGAGTCGAGCCTTTGGAATTGGGATAATCCGATCAGAAAGTGATTTTAGAGCTAGCCAGTCGGAGCCAAAAGTTAAAAGAAGTCAAGCCCCTAGGGTCGAGGGAGTCTCACCGGAGAATAACTCTGAGATGACTGAGTGTGGCACTAAAGCGAAGGGAACATAGCCCTCAGATTAAGGGAGTTCAATTGGAAAATAACTCTGAGCTAGCAGAACCGAGCATCGAAGGGAAGAAAGCATAACCCTTTAGGTCAGGAGAGTCCAACCAACCAATTGTCTTAAATGACCCGACTGGATAACCGCTCATGTTGACTCTACGGACTTCGACCTCCGTGCCACCGAACCGGCATTACCCGTCTCAATATACATTAAGGTAATGAAGCAATAAGCATCAAATTAATAATGCTGATAATTAATCTTTTCTACTAATCTAGAACTCTACATCCCCGGTCTTGGTTTCGTAGTCAGGCCAAAGCCGAATGGGAACAATGGATCGTAGTTCTTGTCGCCTACGTTCATGGGGAGTTGGTCCACGGTCCTGAACCAAGTGCGGGGTAGTTTCCCGGTGAAGCCGAAGTCGCCAAAGAGGACGTCGGCGACGCCTTGGCCCTCGGAGCCCGGCAGCCATGCAGCCACAAGTGCATCCATCGCTGGAACGTAAGGCTGGATGACGACCGGCCTGCCGGAGACGATGACTACGACGCATTTCACCACGCCGCAGACGGTCTGGATTGTGCTCGGTCCGGGCTCGGTAATGGTGAGGTTGAGGCTGTCGCCGGCAGTCTCGGCGTAAGGCGGCTCCCCGACGACCACAATGGCGTAGGAGAAGCCGTTGCTCTGCACGAATCCAACGTCGGGGTTCTGGGAGAAGATGATGCTGGTTGCTGGGTCCACAGTGGATCTAATGGCTTCCAGGATTGTGGTGCCTGCAAAGAATGTAAAGACTCAAGTTCACTATCTTTAGCAGTGGAGATGGAATGAGGAGAATTAGTCTATTAATTTGGACTTACCGCCAGTGATTCTTCCAGTGGCTCCTTGCCACTCGATAGTCCAACCACCACACTGGTAGCCCAAATTATCAGCATGACTTCCAGCAACGAGAATTTTGCCAGCTTTCTTAGGGAGAGGGAGCAATGGTTCATTAGCAGATTTGCCATTTTTTAAGAGCACGAGTGATTTCCTAACAGCCTCTCTTGCCAGCTCCCTGTGCTCCTGTATCAGTCAAAGTTGTTAGGGAAAAGAAAAACATTAGTGTTAACTCTAAATTAAGAAGCGTATAATATATCCTACCTTTTTGCCAACTTGATCGACTAAGCTTAAATCAGGGAGAGGGTTTTCAAAGAGACCCATAAGAAATTTGACCCTCAAGATCCTCCTTACAGCATCGTTAATTCGGCTCATGGGGATCACCTTGTTGTTCACTAGAGTTGTCAGGGTGCTTGTGAACCCAGCATAATCAAAAGGAACCATCACCTGTGAAAAATTTGAATCACAAGTATTCAAATGAAATTTCTTCATTCTTTGCAAACTACAAGTTACAACCAGACATAAGAAAACTTACCATATCAATACCGGCATTGACCGACATTTGAACAGAATAGGTGTAATTTGCATCTGGAGGACTGGTAATCCGATCAATGCCTTGCCAATCTGAGATTACAAATCCCTGACCATAATTTTAGGTAGTAAGTAAAGAAAGTAATTCTTCATTGTTGACATAGTAATAAGCAGCAAATTGACAATTGTTGCTGTTTGTATTCTACCTGAAAACCTAGTTTTCTTTTGAGGAAGTTTGTAACAAGGTGCCGGTTGGCGTGCATTTTGACTCCATTCCAACTTGAATAAGAAACCATGACCGTGGACACACCCTTCGTGATGGCATCATAGTAAGCAGGCATATGGATGTTGAGGAGTCCCGCAAGATCAATGATAGTATCGTTCTCATTAATGCCATTTTGTGTCCCACCATCGCCAGCGAAGTGCTTGGCACAAGCTGCTACATTGCTCCTGATACATGTTTCATTATGAGAACACTTGGAGAATCACTGAGTAATTGGAATGTCAATAAGCACAATACATTAGTGAGTGAGTGATTTTTGTGACTTGAAGTTTACATGCTTATCACATTTAAAGATTTTTGCATAAGCAACCGATTCTGCAATCTCTTTATTTATGCTATATGATACCCTTGAAGTTCCACACTGTTCATACTTTGCAAGCAAGTTAATGATGGATATAAAATATGATAAGGCTGTTGGTTAAACTTCGAGTGCTTACTTTCCAGAAACATAAGGATAGTATTTGGTGTAGTTTGCTGGGAGATCTCCCTGTAAACCAGGGATAATTTCGGTCATTGCTTGAACAACCTTGTGGTCCTCACTATAGCTCTCATAGCACCTGCCCCATCTTGGATCTCTACATACCTAAATTAAGAATCCCCATAAAACAATCAGAACAGCAAATTACTACACATCTAGTTCAACAATGATAAATGCAGAAAATTAAAAATCTGAGGTTAAAATTTTAACAGAAACTCTGAAGATGACCTCCAGGAATGCAAAGAAAATATATGCATATATTGGCTTGCTTACCGCAATGCAAGGTGCAAAAATGTAAGGAATGCCTGTTGCTCTGACTTCAAGAGCAGTTGCTGCACCAATTCTTTTGACAAGATCAGGATCCCTGTCGACAATAGTTTAAGTTGATGTCAAACTCACAGAATCAAAGATTCGGATTACTTGTTTGCTTTGCATTGAATCATAATCAGTTTAAGTTGGCCTTAAAGACTTGAAGCTTTCAAATGAAACATAGATTGGACAAATAGAAAAATTACATTAATAAAATCTGTAGTATCTTTGCATACTTTAATTTTAATGCAAGTAAATCTCAAAGTTCCTGTTTATTACAAGTTTGTGTTTCGACTAGACGATACTAAATAACAAAATCACATGTCCAAATCTTCCTGCTAGACAACAAAAAATAACTTATAAGCAAATCACAAGCATGAATGAAACACATATAAACTTTCTTTTGTTTTTTGAAAAAAGCAAACTAATTTGCAACAGTTTGAGTCTTGAATGAAACTATACCAAAAAAACATTTCTAGTGCATACTTGCCTTGTAGCTCCGAGACCAACATTGTGAGGGAATATAGTTGCATTGTATACATTGTTGTGGCCATGAACAGCATCAATTCCATAAATCATCGGAATTCCCAAGCGTGTCGACAGACAAGCGTTCTGATATTGATTTATCATGTTCACCCAATCCCTAGCAGAGGCTTGAGGAGCAGGAACACTACCCCCACCACTAAGAATGCTACCTATAAGACAAGCAATTCATTCAAAGACTTTTTTATATGATTACATATAATAGGCCAAAAAAAAATCTGCTAATACTTACCGACAAAGTACTCCTTCAAGGCTTGATCTGTTGCATTTTTTCGTTCTACTTGTGTCATTTGACCAATCTTTTCTGCAAGAGTCATACGGTTGAGTAGATCATTAACTCGAACCTCCGCAGGCTGATTAGGGTCTTTGTACTGCGTATATTCTGCTCGATTAGTTGATAACCAGAACAGAAGGAACAAGATTGGAAACATTGGTGTTTTCCAACATGCCATCCCCAGACCAATCAATGAACCTTTTTCTCAGCTCCTGTCAATAAATAAACCTGACCTTATAATTGACAATTGGCGTATTTATAGTAAAGGGCATAGCTAAAACATTAATGATATGTATTCAACTTTCTGAATGAGAGGGACAAACTGAGATTATAGTCATGGATATCAGTTGTATCGAAAGCCATGGCTTTCGATTATTAAAATCAGATAGATTGCAAAGACTAACTAGAACTACAATAAAGTACTTGCATGCATATTGCTTTAGGATGCCAAGAAGCAGAGAATAGACAAAGGGTTATAGATCAATATAAAGATCAAAGAACAGATATGCACGATACCAGTAATGTCAGGATAGGCAGATAACCAACCCAGGAAAAACAAAAAATAGGCAACAAGAATCGTAAAGTCTCCGGAGCGATTACACTTTTGTACAGCTTTCTGGATTGGTTGAGAAAGCATACATTCCAAATTCTTTTCTTGAAAAAGAGAAATCATTATTTTGGCAGCGCGCAAATGAATCCCATTGCTTGCCAGTCAATCTGTCAGCAATATACGACTATAGTTGCTTTCAAGTTGAAGGGAAACAAAATTCATTTTGTTTAACACCAAATTAGATGAGCTATCAAGAAACGCACAATCGTTCGAGATTGTTCAATCTTCTAGGAAAACATGAAAAATATTAATCCTTTACCGCAAGGAACCAACTTCAACAAGCATAGAGCACCTAAAATCCCTAAAAAGTCAAAATTTCACCAAAGGAAGCAGAAGAAAGGTGTAGAACGCAAATAATCTCACACGAAATAGAAAACCGCTGTTTTCTCATCCGAACTGCCTACTCACAAAAGACGACAAGAAATGAGAAAAATGTCACTTTTGTTAAGTGACAACGAGGAAAAAAGAACTCACAGGGCGTTGGAGGAAAGCGAAGCTTTTTAGCTGGTAGCGTCTTCTCTCCTCGGGCAGTGAGGGAGTGCATATAAATAGGAGTGAGGAAAGCGGGATCATAACGTTAAAATGGGATATTTGTTTAATTAGGATGCAGGGGGGTTTGGAGGAGGGAAGACAGAGGAGCAAATGGGTGGGCCGCGAGGGTTTTGAATCGGCGCTGAGAGAGGCATTGTTCGGAACTTGACGTTGGTTGTGCATCCAGCGGCTATCGTGCTGGCTGGGATCAGGAATATAGCCGTTAAGGGGTAAATGTGACTGGTATCGCACCTTCTGCACGTTGTCCACGCTGAGCTCCGTTGCGCCGTCTCTGTTGCCATGTGCACGGTCGGCACAGATCAGTGCTGTCTCATTTACGGCGCGCGTCTATTGGCCGAGAACAACTAAAAAAGAAGGTGGGCGAGGGATGAAGTTTGTGGCGGTGGACGGGTGGAGGGAGGACAGATCCTCTGGTCCGTAATTTGTAGATCAGGGGATGATCCATTATTATAGACCTTTGATTTGGATGGACCCTACCAACTTAAAAATGGGCTCCATCCAAATCAATGGTCCTCATACAATGGACCATCCTCTGGTCCACAAATTGCGGACCAGAGAATCTCTACTGGGGTGGAGGAGATAGTAGAGGAAGGGGCGACAATGAAACATAAGAGAACGAACGAGAGGCGATTGGGCAGCGAGGATGAGGAGCTTCCGGGATCATCGAGTTTTAACTTTAATTTCGCCGGAAATAAATTTGTCGACTGCTCACATCTAGGGTAAGTAAAAATTCAAATAAACTGAATAAATGTATCAAATCAATTAAATTTAAAAATTCAATTTAATTTATTTAAAAATTTAGTTTTTTTTAATTAATTCAGTTTTGATTTAATTTTAAAATTTCTTATTCGATTAAGTTAAAACTTAGACTGAATTTTTACCATTTTTTTATTGAAAATATACTTTCTCCCTAAAATTTATAATTTGCACTTTTTTATTTTTCATTTTTAATCCTATGGGCAATAATACGCATAATCGATTGGTTGGAGCTGAATTTGACAAAAAAAAGGAACTCTCTCATCCCATAATTAATTTGATGATGATTATAAATCAAGAATATAATCATTTTTTATTATAATAATAAGCATAATCTAATCTGAATTAATAATAAATATTTTTTAATATTTTTTATTTATCTCGGTCATCTCAAAATTAAACTGCCTCCATAATATCACCTAAAAATTTTAAAAAAAAATCTTAAGTTTTTGCATCTACCAGATGTTTTAATAAATCATAAAGCCATAAAATCTCCAACATATCAATTGTTGTAAAGTTGATAAGGAAAATATGATTTTTATTAATATTTAAATCACCTACTATATTTTTACATTTATCAAATTACATCTCTTTTTAAAAATATTCATTTCGTACACGCGCTATCTAAGCCAAACACATGGGTTTTAAAAGCATTATTTACCTCTCTCTAATGCTCAGTTTCTTTAGGGACGGATTAAAAATTTTGAAAAAATTTCTCCATAAAAAAACTTTTGGCTGTTTATTTTATTTTTTTGTTGGATTAGTTATCCTTCTTATGATTTATTTGATATGAAATAATAGATAGATAGATTTATAAATCAGTCTAATTTTTAAATATTTTTTTATCTATTTAGTCGGAAGTAAAGTCCTCCTCTACTTCCGTCCTCTTTACCCTCTGTTTGGATAGAGTGAGGGAAGGTTCATTAACGGAAGGGGAAGGGAGGGGAAGGAAGGGGAAGTGAGGGGAAGTAAAGTATTTAACTTCTCCTTATTTGGGAGGGATGGAAGGTTCATTAACGTAACATGTGTTACTTTGTTTGGGAGGAAAGGAAGGGGAATGAAGGTTAAATAGATAAAGTTACAAAAATACCCTTATTTTTTAAATTAGAAAATTTTCATAATATTAATATTTATTTTATAAATATAAATTAGAAATTTTTAATAATAAAATTAATTTTTTATATTATCATTTAAATTAACTATTTTTTAATAAAAAATAATTTTTTTATATTATCATTTAAATTAACTATTTTTTTAATAAAAAAATAATTTTTTTATACTATTCAAAATAAAACAATGAATTACCGATAATCAAGTAATTAAATGAGAAATAATGAAAATAATAATTTTATAAATCTTAAATAAAAAAATTTGACAGATAACGCTGATAACGAGAATTCCTATTCTTTAAAAACTTATTAAATTTTGATGAAAAAATTAAAAAATAGTAGATATCATTTTAAATTTTGACGACAAAAATAGTTTTTCCCTTCAATTTAATTAGAAGACGTGTCGGATCTCCTCCTCTAATAATTTGATAGAAGCGAGCTATGAAGAAGACGAGGAAATTGAACTTCGGCGACATAGTAAAATTAGAAATTGAAATATTTCTTAAACTATTAAGAACAAGGATAGAATTGGAATAAAAAATATTTTGTTTTCCCTTCCCCTTCCTTACACCCCAATTCGGGGTGTAAGAAAATCTCTCTTTCCATGGGTAATGAAGGTTAAAGCTTACCCTTCCTTACCTTTCCTACCCTTTCCTCACTCCTTCCCAAACGAGGTTCAAAATTTCCCTTCCCCTTATTTCCCCTTCCTTCCCCTTCCCTCACCTCCTCCCAAACAGACCATTAATCTTCAATTGCGCTTGCTACTAATGTTAAATGTATCACCTCCTCCTCACCATCAACACTGATAAAAATAGATATAAGAAATTGATTTGGTGGTAAGGTGGGACACTTCTTACAGGAGGTCAAAGTGGTCAATGTCTTAGGCAAGCGTCCGAGCGGACAAACTATCTTCCCGATCGGCAAGAAGAATAGTCGGTCTGATATTTCGACAGCTCGGTTAGACACCGAGCTTCTGACGCTCACAAACCTCAATAGGGAGGGACGAAGGCCGACCGGTCTCCCCGCTCAGCTAAGCAGTGGGCGTCGCCTCAACCCGACAGACAGGGCTCCCCCACTCGGTAGGGCGGAGCCAAATAGCAGGACATTGGTCGAGCGAATGCTCGACTCGGCCATTGTATCACCCAGACCTTAAACTGGTCGAGCGGCTCTCCCACTCGGCCCAGTAACAGACAAAATGAGAAGTTGACGATATCTTCCTAGAGATCAGTGTCACCGACGGGCAGCATGGTCGGACAGAGAATCGTACGGTGGAAGCTTCCACTGTCACATCAGGGATATACTCGGGCTGTTCGGGTATGGCGTCAAGCATGCTTTTCTGACACGTCTTTTCCATGTATACTTTGAGAAGTGTGCATGCCTCGGGGAAGCGTGCACGCGCCTCCTGGTAGCCCTATATAAGGACCCCCAAGCTTCATCGGAGGTATGTGGTTCACTACTGTAGCTACAATTACGTTGTTCCTTTCTCTCTATTTCATTCTTCATTCGCTTGCCACCGGTGACTGATTTGAACGTCGGAGGACCATTGCCGGGGAACCCCTCCCTAGTAAAAGAGATAAAACAGAATTATCAAAATTGACCAGATCAAATTATCAAATCAAATCATATTAGTATTTGGATTATTCTAATAATTCTGTTATAATTATTCTCAGAATTATTCTTAGAATAATTCTGTTATTTATTAATTAGTTAATTGACCAAGTAATTTTTTAACATTATATATTGTATTGTCCTTAGGACAAATATCAATGAACAATAGATTTTATTGCTCTCATATTATTTCTTGCTCTCTCTTTCTATTCTTCTTCTTACATGGTATCAGAGTCATCTCTTTTTTATCTTCCCTCAATTTCTTGAGGCGAAGATCGTATAAACGACGAATTTTAAATTTTTCCCTCAAGCATCTTCTTTTCTCCTACGTGTTTTAATTTTCTTATTCTTCTCTATTTTTCAGAACAAACGAAAAATACTTATTTTCTTCCACTGCCAACCCCTTTGTTTCTCTTTCCTCTTCCTTAATCTTTTTTTTTCGTCTCTGTGGTTTTTTTTCTTCACTACCACCGGACAAGTTATTTTTTCCTTTAGATGTGAAATACTCGACGACATCAAAGAGGCCAAAAGCAAAGTTCATACCGATGTTAGATTTGTCACATCGTTGGTCATACTGGAAATATATGTCCTAAAAGACTTTATTGGTCTAGGGTAAAATGTCAAATTTGTCTTGGAATTGGACATTTTGATATTCAATGTCCTAGTCCATTTGATTCAAATTTCATTGGTGGTCCTACAACCTCAAGACAACCATCTATTTCACAAGTATATCCTAAAGTTCTTTCGTCTGTGCCTACTTATGGTAAAATCCCAGAGTTTTCATCTACTGATTGGTATATTGACACTGGAGCAACTCATCATGTCACATCAGATTATAATATCCTTACAGATGTAATACCATATTATGGCTCAGATACGGTGCAAGTAGGCGATGGTTCAGGTTTGCAAATTGCTAATCTTGGAAACACATATGTTCATTTATCTAATCGAACTTTTCACATGCGCAATGTTTTTCATGTTCCATCTATCACTAAAAATTTACTTTCTACACGTCAATTTTGTCTTGATAACAATGTCATTTTTGAGTTTCATCATAATCATTATCTTATAAAGGATAGAGGAACAAATGCTATTGTGTTTTATGGGAGAATAAAAAATGGCCTCTATTGTCTTCAGAGTTCTTCAATCAAAGCTTTTGTTGGTGAATGCACAAATAAATCAGCTTAGCATGCTCGACTTGGTCATCCTTCCCTTTGTATTGTTCAGTCAATCATCAATAGGTATGGTTTACCTACTTCTATTACCTCCTCTCCATCTCATTCATGTAGGGCATGCGTGGAATCTAAAAGTCATAAGCTACCTTTCTTTTCATCTGATCATGTTTCTAATTTTCCACTTGAAATAATCCATTCTGATGTTTGGGACCCTGCACCTATTTTTGTTGGGACCGAAAAGTAGCTAGAGGGGGGGGGGGGTGAATAGCTTCGCGTGTGCTTGTCGTGCTTCGTTACTTGTTTCTTCAAAGTGATGCGCAGCGGAATACAAAGAAACAAACTACAACAATGCTAACAATAGGATTTTACTTGGTATCCACCTCACAAGAGGTGACTAATCCAAGGATCCACGCACACACACACACCTCCACTAATAAACACTCCTTTTCGGTAACTACCGAAGGCGGAGAAGCCCTACAAGACTCTCAATACAAGTAGAAGAAAGGGTAGTAAAGAATAAGCGAAAGCTTACAAGAGATGCAGCAAAAACCCTAGCTTCTTCTTCTTCTCGTTGCAACTCGCCTCTTGACTTGGATGAACCTCCAAAAACCTTCAAGAACTGGCGGTGAGGAGCTTAGAGAGTGCTGGGGAGGAGCTGTGATGATTCTAGAATGAATCGGTGAAGTTGTGCTGAAGGAACCGCACGCCAACAGCTATAAACGACGCCAACGGTCGAATCCCAATCGATTGGATTGCTCCCAATCGATTGGGGAGGCTTTGGATCGATCCACGGATCGATCCAGAGTGCCTCTGTGCTCTGGAAAAACTTCTGGATCGATCCACGGATCGATCCAGTGCTTATCGCGCGAAGTAGCAGCGTCCCAATCGATCCACTGATCGATTGGGACCTCTGGATCGATCCACCGATCGATCCAGAGGGGTTCTGTTCGCGGGGACTCACCGGATCGATCGGCCGATCGATCCAGATCTGCTGGATCGATCCACGGATCAATCCAAACCTGCTAGATCTGTTAGGACCAAAAGTAGCTAGAGGAGGGGTGAATAGCTCGTCGCGTTCGCTCGGTGCGCTTCGTTGCTTGGCGTTGCTTGTTTCTTCTTGGATGTGCAGCGGAAAATATAGAAACAAACACAAAACGCTAACACTAGGATTTTACTTGGTATCCACCTCACAAGAGGTGACTAATCCAAGGATCCACACCAACGCACACACCCTCCACTATGAATAACACTCCTTTATGGTAACTACCAAAGGCGGAGAAGCCCTACAACACTCTCAATACAAGAAGAAGAAAGGGAAATACAAGTTAAGCAAAAGCTTACAAGATGTGCAGTAAAAACCCTAACCCTAACTTCTTCCTCTTGCAATAGATCCGCCTCTTGACTTGGAAAGCCTCCAAGAACCTTCAAGAACTGGCGATCACGTGCTTGTAGAGAGCTGTGGAGGAGCTGGAATGAATCTGAGAAGAGCTCGTGAAGGGATGCCGAAGACCACGCTCGCCTGCGGCTTTAAACCCGACGCAACGGTCGGATCCCGATCGATTCAAATGTTCCGAATCGATCGGGGAGGCTTTGGATCGATCCACGGATCGATCCAGAGCGCCTCTGTGCTCAGGAAACGCGCCTGGATCGATCCACGGATCGATCCAGCGCTTATCGCGCGAAGCAGCATCGTCCCGATCGATCGGCTGATCGATCGGGACCTCTGGATCGATCCACGGATCGATCCAGAAGCTTTCTGTTCGCTGGGAAGAATCTGGATCGATCCACTGATCGATCCACAGCCTGGATCGATCCACGGATCGATCCAGCACTTGGTTTTTGCCCAAAACCAAGTCCCAAACCTCCCTAACCAACATCCGGTCAACCTTGACCTGTTGGTACATCATGCCTCGCATCTGGTCACTCCCTTGACCTGCCAGGACTCCCCACCAAGTGTCCGGTCAATCCCTTTGACCCACTTGGACTTTTACTCGTCGTGCCAAGTATCCGGTCACTCCATTGACATACTTGGACTTCCTTCCTTGCCAAGTATCCAGTCAATCCCTTTGACCTACTTGGAGTTCCCAACACCAGATGTCCGATCATCCTTGATCCATCTGGATTTCCTTCCTTGCCTGGCTTCACTCACCAGGACTTTCACCTAGCTTCACTCACTAGGGTTTTCCATCTGCCTAGCTTCACTCACTAGGACTTTCACCTGGCTTCACTCACCAGGACTTTCACCTAGCTTCACTCACTAGGATTTCCTTCTGCCTAGCTTCACTCACTAGGACTTTCACCTGGCTTCACTCACCAGGATTTCCTTCTGCCTAGCTTCACTCACTAGGACTTTCACCTGGCTTCACTCACCAGGATTTCCTTCTGCCTAGCTTCACTCACTAGGACTTCCATCTGCCTAACTTGCCAGTTAGGACTTCTCAGTCAAGTATCCGGTCAACCTTGACCTACTTGACTCTTCTTCGATCAATATCTTATTGTCAAACATCTAAACCCTAACCAAAACTCAGCTTGGTTAACCAGGTCACCCTTGACCTGAGGGATATTGCACCAACAATCTCCCCCTTTTTGATGTTTGACAATACCACAATAACACTTACAATCCCACATGTAAGTTAGACTAATCCTATAGCCTCCTTCTTCATGCCACTAGGTAATGAACCCATAAATTAAGCTTTTCATTATCCCCCTAAGAGGGCAAACTCCCTCTAGGTAATGAAAACCTAACTTACTTCCTTTCATTCTCCCCCTATTGGCACACATCAACCCACTACAAAAAAAACATCAACCCGTCTTTGGACACACATCAACCTATGCTCCAATTTTGGGCACACTTCAACAACTCCATTTGTTGAAGACTCTCCCCCTGAAGAGTTGCTCATCGTGATCACAATTTCACTCATGTGATCAACTCAATATTGAAGGTCCCATACCCTTCATTATCCTTAACTTCTCACTCAATGTTGACAAATACCCAACCTTGAGCATTTTCAACCACTTGAGTTGCCACTTGAAATGATGAGGATATCCACTCCCCATTTTTCCCATTTCAAGTTTAAATGCTCAACCTTGAGCAATTTCACAACAGAAGGTTAACCACCTTCCAAGGTTCATGAAAAATAATTTTCATGTCTTTAAAGAGTCCCTCCCCCTAAAGACATGGTGGTAACTTCTGTCATTGCACCAACAATGACTTGGAATCCCTAAACCTTTAGGAAACCCAGATTTAGAAGTTTTGAGGTTCAAATGTTCAAAATTTGAAACAAACCTCAACCTAAACTTCAATGAAGTCTTCCTTTACCATTCCATCCTTGTTTTCAACACGAAAACACCCTTTTTATGTATACAAATGTATTTTAAGGGTTTGGAATGGTTACCTAGACTAAAATAGGTTCAAAGTGCTGAAATCAGGCTTTCCCAGCCAAAATCAGCAACTTGGATCGATTGGAGTTGGGTTCCAATCGATTGAACCTTTCTGAATCGATCCACTGATCGATTCAGACTACCTGGATCGATCCAGCGAGCTACTGCTCGCGAGATTTGCCTTCTGAATCGATCCATGGATCGATTCAGGCACTCCAATCGATCCATGGATCGATCGGAGCTCTGATAGTTGCTGAAATTCCATTTCAGTCAACTTCAGAAACCCCTAGAAAATTCTACAAAAATCCAAAAATTATGAAATTTCGTGTAGACATTGTTTAGGGCATATATTATCAAGGAAAAATAGTTTTCTATGAAAATACATCATATTTTCAAAGATTGACACAAACTTGAAAACTTGCAAAAACTTTAGTGTTTTCTTCAAGTTTGTGTCTAACTATTCAATGGTGATTACCATCAAAAGATAGCCTTCACCAAGGTTTTTCAAAAACATTTTAAAACATTTTCAAAACCAATATCCCATCATGTTCCTTGGGCATAATGCACATGACTTGTACATTAGCTTTCCCAATGATGGGAAAACACATAACTATGTGTTTTGATGAACCTAAAACTCAAAAGAATGCACTAAATCAACATTTTGAGTTTTGTTCATCTTCCTAACATCTCACTTGTATCTAATGTGCACTAAAACACATACAAGTCATCTTATAGTCCTTGTGAGATGTAAGATTTTGGTTTTGCCCTATTCTAGGGATCATGCATATCTATCTAGGCATTTCAAAGATATTAGACATCCACCTAGGATGTCACTTGTTAATAAGTGTTGTTAAATGCCATTTATCCTTAATTACAAGAAATTAAACTAATGCATGATAATGTTATGGCATACATCAAAAGGAAATAATTTTCAAAATAAAATATCCTATAACTACATGATGTATGAATGTCATGACATGGTATTTTTGTATTTTTCATAATAAGTCATGAATGCAAAAGTAGACATGATGTCATGACATATGATGGGCAAACAATCATGACAAGATTTAGCATAAATAAAATATACCTAGATTAACTATCTAAGTATCCTTAAAACCTTAGCTAAACTTACAACTTAAACCTAGATTGCCCTTAAGTGCGTCAAGAAAACGCCAAAACCTAAATTGGCATTTCTAATTCCCTTGATTAATTTATGCCAATTGAAATTAAGCATATTCCTCAAATGTTGGCATATTTCATTTTTCCACAAGAGTAGCACTTTAAAGTTAAGGCCCGGATTGCCTTAAATTTCCTAAGAACATACCAAAATCCCAACTTGGTAGCTCTTATGAATTTCCCAATATGTGCCTTTTAAGATTAAAATCAAATTTTCACCACTAGGCACATTTTACTCTTTCAAGGAGTAAATAATAGTTCCATTTCATTTTCAAAGGTTAACAAAACCTTGAAAATGCTCCTGGAGTGTCAATTGCCGCAAAGGGGGGGGAACTACCCTTCTAATTGGAGTTGACACTCGCTAACCCATTTATGGGGTAGAGAAAATGCTCCTAGGAACCCAACACCTATTGGTGCTCCTTGGATGCTCTAGGTACTCACTAGGGATAACTTCCTAGATACCTTCCTAGTGACCTTGTTGGGCTTCTTAGAAGCCTTGGTCACATTTTCTAGGTCAACACTAGGGATAGCCTCCCTTGTGACCTTGTTAGTGACTTTCTTAGACTTCTTAGAAGTCTTAGTCACTTTGGTTGCAAAAATACTCTTAGGGATGACTTCCCTAGTATTCTTGACTTGACCACTAAACCTAGGGTTTGTTCCATAACTATATGGAACCCTATGATAACTAGGCACATCCTTCTTAGCCTTTGGTTTGTATCCCAAACCTCTATGGCTATTTGATGGCTTTGACTTTCCTAGCCCTAGGTTTTGCTCATTTTGCCCTTTTAGGATATTTTCCATCCTTTTTAAGGCCTTTTCCATTTTATCAAGTCTTGATCTCAAGACTTGATTTTCTATCATTAAATCCTTAGAATTTGGTTTTTCATTAAGTCCATGAGCATGTTGGGTTTTAGGCTTGTATCTAAAATCCTTAGAGTTATTTCCTACACTTTTACCTACATTCCTAACCCTAGGAGTGATAGTCTTAGCATGTAGGGCCACATGCTTTTCCTTAAAGCCCTCATGCTTTCTATTCTTATGGTAAATTGCATTAAAATGATAAAAATTAGAACTATCATGCTTTTTACCATTTTGAAAAGGAATAGGCTCAATGAAAGTTACCTTCCTTTTTACCTTGGAGGCTCCCCCTTGACTAGTGCCTCCTTGAGCCTTGACCTTCTTCTTCCCCTTGGGGCATTGACTACGATAATGCCCCTTTTGATTGCAAGAGAAACATATAATATGCTCCTTGCTCTTCTTTGTGTTGGGGATGGTCTCCTTGGGCTTCACCTTGCCCTTTTGTGCCACTTGGCCCTTCTTCTTGGCTAATTTAGGGCACTTGCTCTTGTAGTGCCCATGTTCCCTACATTCAAAGCATATAATATGATTTTTATTATTAATTGAAATATTTATACCTTTGCTTGTAGGGGTGGCATCTTTTTCTTTGGATCCGGAGGTAGAAGCTTCCTCTTGATCGGACCTTGATTCTCCTCCATTTGATTTTTCTTGACTTGTGGAGGTAGAAGCTTCTTCCTCCTCTTCTTCTCTTGACCCGGATGTAGAAGCTTCTCCTTCTTCTTGATCCGTGTCACCAAGGATTGCTCCCCTCAATCCTAGAGGTGGAGGCTTCATCATCTTGAATATGAAACAAGGAGTATGCTCTCTCCTTGTTCCCTTCGTTGCATTCCCTTGAGGATGAAGCTTCTTGGATTTCCTCTTCTTCGGAGGTTGAGCATCTCTCAACCTCGGAATCCTCCTCTTGGTCTTGCTCCAAAGAGTCACCCTCTCTGGATTCTTCTTGATCTCGTGCAGTGGAGGGGATCTCTTCATGAAGCTTGGCTAATTTGCTCCAAAGCTCCTTGGCATCTTCGAATTCTCCAACTTGAGCCAAGATGTGGCTAGGCAATAAGTTGACCAAAAGCTTGGTCACTTTGTCATTTGCCTCGCCCCTTTGAATTTGCTCCGAGCTCCATCTGCTTTTCTTTAGAAGCTTGCCCTTGGAGTTCGTTGGAGCTTTGAAGCCTTCCATTAGAGCAAACCATTGCTCTATCTCCATCATAAGAAAGTTTTCGATTCTTGATCTCCAAGAATCAAAACTTGTGGAAGTGTATGGTGGAGCCACCCTTGTGTCAAATCCAAGTCCATCTTGGAATTGCATCTTGAAGTTGAGCTTGATGAAGTCTTGAACTTGAAGAATTTGCTCCAACTTCTTCACCCTCTAGCTTTTCTTGATATGCTTGACCCTTCCGGCGATGATTCCGGTGAAGAGCGGCCTTGCTCTGATACCACTTGTTAGGACCAAAAGTAGCTAGAGGGGGGGGGGGGGGGGAATAGCTCGTCGCGTTCGCTCGGTGCGCTTCGTTGCTTGGCGTTGCTTGTTTCTTCTTGGATGTGCAGCGGAAAATACAGAAACAAACACAAAACGCTAACACTAGGATTTTACTTGGTATCCACCTCACAAGAGGTGACTAATCCAAGGATCCACACCAACGCACACACCCTCCACTATGAATAACACTCCTTTATGGTAACTACCAAAGGCGGAGAAGCCCTACAATACTCTCAATACAAGAAGAAGAAAGGGAAATACAAGTTAAGCAAAAGCTTACAAGATGTGCAGTAAAAACCCTAACCCTAACTTCTTCCTCTTGCAATAGATCCGCCTCTTGACTTGGAAAGCCTCCAAGAACCTTCAAGAACTGGCGATCACGTGCTTGTAGAGAGCTGTGGAGGAGCTGGAATGAATCTGAGAAGAGCTCGTGAAGGGATGCCGAAGACCACGCTCGCCTGCGGCTTTAAACCCGACGCAACGGTCGGATCCCGATCGATTCAAATGTTCCGAATCGATCGGGGAGGCTTTGGATCGATCCACGGATCGATCCAGAGCGCCTCTGTGCTCTGGAAACGCGCCTGGATCGATCCACGGATCGATCCAGCGCTTATCGCGCGAAGCAGCATCGTCCCGATCGATCGGCTGATCGATCGGGACCTCTGGATCGATCCACGGATCGATCCAGAAGCTTTCTGTTCGCTGGGAAGAATCTGGATCGATCCACTGATCGATCCACATCCTGGATCGATCCACGGATCGATCCAGAACTTGGTTTTTGCCCAAAACCAAGTCCCAAACCTCCCTAACCAACATCCGGTCAACCTTGACCTGTTGGTACATCATGCCTCGCATCTGGTCACTCCCTTGACCTGCCAGGACTCCCCACCAAGTGTCCGGTCAATCCCTTTGACCCACTTGGACTTTTACTCGTCGTGCCAAGTATCCGGTCACTCCATTGACCTACTTGGACTTCCTTCCTTGCCAAGTATCCAGTCAATCCCTTTGACCTACTTGGACTTCCCAACACCAGATGTCCGATCATCCTTGATCCATCTGGATTTCCTTCCTTGCCTGGCTTCACTCACCAGGACTTTCACCTAGCTTCACTCACTAGGGTTTTCCATCTGCCTAGCTTCACTCACTAGGACTTTCACCTGGCTTCACTCACCAGGACTTTCACCTAGCTTCACTCACTAGGATTTCCTTCTGCCTAGCTTCACTCACTAGGACTTTCACCTGGCTTCACTCACCAGGATTTCCTTCTGCCTAGCTTCACTCACTAGGACTTTCATCTGCCTAACTTGCCAGTTAGGACTTCCCAGTCAAGTATCCGGTCAACCTTGACCTACTTGACTCTTCTTCGATCAATATCTTATTGTCAAACATCTAAACCCTAACCAAGACTCAGCTTGGTTAACCAGGTCACCCTTGACCTGAGGGATATTGCACCAACAAGATCAATCCACGGATCAATCCAGATCTTGGTTTTTGCCCAAAACCAAGCCCAAAGCCCCATAAACCAACATCTAGTCAACCATGACTTGTTGGTACATAAGACCTAGCATCCGGTCATCCCTAAGACCTACTTGGACTTTTCTTCCTCGTGCCAAGTATCCGGTCAATCTCTTTGACCTACTTGGACTCTCACCAAATGTTTGGTCAACCTTGACCCATCTGGATTTCTCTTGCCTAGCTTCACTCACCAGGACTTTCCCAATTGCCTAGCTTCACTCACTAGGTCTTTCACCTGGCTTCACTCACCAGGATTTTTCTCCTGCCTAGCTTCACTCACTAGGACTTCCCAATTGCCTAGCTTCACTCACTAGGTCTTTCACCTGGCTTCACTCACCAGGATTTTCCTCCTGCCTAACATCCCAGTTAGGACTTCCCAGTCAGGTATCCGGTCATCCTTGACCTACTTGACTCTTCTTCAATCAACCTTGCATTGTCAAACATCGAAATCCAAACCAAGACTCAAGCTTGGTCAACCAGGTCAACCTTGACCTGAGGAATGTTGCACCAACAATCTCCCCCTTTTTGATGTTTGACAATACCAACACTATCACTTACAATACCACATGTAAATTAGGCTAATCCCATAGCCTAAACCTTCTTCATGCCACTAGGTAATGAATACATAAGTTAAGCCCTTCATTCTCCTCCTAAGAGGGCAAACTCCCTCTAGGTGATAAAAGCCTAACTTACTCCCTTTCATTCTCCCCCTATTGGCACACATCAAACCATGCCCCATTTTTGGGTACACATCAACAGATTCACTTGTTGAAAACTCTCCCCCTGAAGAGTTGCTCATCGTCGTTCACAACTTCACTCGTTGTGATCAGCACGATAATGAAGGTCCCATACCCTTCATTAACCTTAACCCTACATTCTCCCCCAATGTAGGCAAATGCCCATCCTTGAGCATTATCCACTTGAAATCACTTGAACAATGAGGATATCCACTCCCCATTAAAGTTCAAACGCTCAACCTTGAGCATGTTCTTAACGGAAGGTTAACCACATTCCAAGCTTCATGAAAAATAATTTTTATGTCTTTAAAGAGTCCCTCCCCATAAAGACATGGTGGTAACTTCTGTCATTGCACCAACAATGACTTGGAATCCCCAAAACTTTAGGAAACCCAATTTTAGAAGTTTTGAGGTTCAAATATTCAAAATTTGAAACAAACCTCAACCTAAACTTCAACTTAGCCTTCCTTAACCAATCCATCCTTGTTTTCCACACGAAAACACCCTTTTTATGTATACAAATGTATTTTCAGGGGTTTGGAATGGTTACCTAGACTAAAATAGGTTCAAAATGCTGAAAATAAGCTTTCCCAGCCAAAATCAGCATCTTCAATCGATTGGAGTTGGGTTCCAATCGATTGAACCCTGCTGAATCGATCCACTGATCAATTCAATCTTCTTGGATCGATCGGCTGATCGATCCAGCGAGCTTCTGCTCGCGAAAAATGCCTTCTCAATCAATCGGCTGATCGATTGAGGCACTCCAATCGATCCACTGATCGATTGGAGGCCTGAAATTGCTGAAATTCAATTTCAGCCAATTTCAGAAACCCCTAGAAAATTCTATAAAATTCCAAAAATCGTAAAAATTTGTGTAGACATTATTTAGGGTATAATTTATCATGGAAAAATAGTTTTCTATGAAAATACATCATATTTTCAAAGATTGACACAAACTTGAGAACTTGCAAAAACTTTAGTGTTTTCTTCAAGTTTGTGTCTAATTATTCAATGGTGATTACTATCAAAAGATAGCCTTCACTAAGGTTTTCCAAAATTATTTTGAAAACATTTTCAAAACCAATATCCCACCATGTTCCTTGGGCTTAATGCACATGACTTGTACATTAGCTTTCCCAATGATGGGAAAACACATAACTATGTGTTTTGATGAACTTAAAACTCAAAAGAATGCACTAAATCAACATATTGAGTTTTGTTCATCATCCTTACATCTCGCTTGTATCTAATGTGCACTAAAACACATACAAGTCATCTTATAGGTCTTTGTGAGATGTGAGATTTTGGTTTTGCCCTATTCTAGGGATCATGCATATCTATCTAGGCATTTTAGAGATATTAGACATCCACCTAGGATGTCATTTGGTATACCTCTTGATGATAACTGTCATTTGTCCTTAATTTTAAGGAAATAACATAATGCATGATAATGTTATGGCATACATCAAAAAGAAATAATTTTCAGAAGAAAATTTCCTATAACTACATGATGTATGTATGTCATGACATGGTATTTTTGAATTTTTCATAATAAGTCATGAAATCACAAATAAAACATGATGTCATGGCATATAATGGGCAACCAAACATGGCAAGATTTAGCATAATTAAAATATACCTAGATTATCTATCTAAGTATCCTTAACCCTTAGCTAATCCTAAAGCATAAACCCTAGATTGCCCAATTTCCTTAAGAAAATGCCAAAACCCAACTTGACATTTCTTTAATCTCTTGAATTAATTATGCCAATTAAAAATTTAAAACATTTATCAAATGTTGGCATATTTCATTTTCCCATAAGAGTAATCACTTTAAATTAAGGCTTAGATTTGCCTTAAATTCCTAAGACAATACCAAAGTCCCAATTTAGTATTTCTTAACACTTGATTTCTTGTGCCATTTCAAGTCATCTCAAATTTCTTCCTTTATAGCACATTTTACTCTTTCTAAGAGTAACAATAAATCTATTTCATTTTCAAAGGTTAACAAAAACCTTGAAAATGCTCCTTGAGTGTCAATTTCTTCAAAGTTGGGTTAACTACCCTTCTTCTCAGAGTTGACACTCTCTAACCCATCTATGGGATAGAGAAAATGCTCCTAGGAACCCAAAACCTATTGGTGCTCCTTGGATGCTCTAGGTATTCACTAGGGATAACTTCCCTAGATACCTTTCTAGTGACCTTGTTTGGTTTCTTAGAAGTCTTGGTCACTTTTTCTAGGTCAACTCTAGGGATTGCTTCCCTTGTAACCTTCTTTGTGACTTTCTTAGACTTCTTAGACGTCTTAGTCACATTTGTTGCAAAAATACTTTTAGGGATAACTTCCCTTGTATTTTTGGCTTGACCACTAGACCTAGGGTTGGTTCCATAACTATATGGAACCCTATGGTAAGAGATTACATCCTTCTTAGCCTTTGGTTTGTATCCCAAACCCCTATGGCCATTAGATGACCTTTGTGCTCCTAGACCTAGGCTATGCTCATTTTGCCCTTTTAGGATATTTTCCATCCTTTTTAGGGTCTTTTCCATTTTATCAAGCCTTGACCTCAAGACTTGATTTTCTATCACTAAGTCCTTAGTTTTTGGTTTTCCATTAAATTTATGAGCATTTTTATTTCTAGGCTTGTAGCTAAGGTCCTTAGTGTGATTGCCTAGATTTTTATCTACCTTCCTAATCCTAGGTGTGGTAGTTTTAGCATGGTAAGCTACATTATTTTCCTTAATTTTACCATGCTCTCTATTCTTATGGTAAATAGCATTAAAATGATATAAGTTAGAACTAGCATGCTTTTTACCATAATGTAAAGGGGTAGGCTCAATAAAAGTTACCTTCCTTTTTACCTTAGAGGCTCCCCCTTGACTTGAGCTTCCTCCTTGAGCCTTGACCATCTTCTTCCCCTTAGGGCATTGACTCCGATAATGCCCCTTTTGATTGCAAGAGAAGCACACAATGTGCTCCTTGCTCTTCTTTGTTCCGGGGATGGTCTCCTTTGGCTTCTCCTTGCCCTTAGGTGTCACTTGGCCCTTCTTCTTGGCCAATTTAGGGCACTTGCTTTTGTAGTGCCCATGTTCCCTACATTCAAAACATATAATATGATTCTTATTATTAATTGAACTATTTATACCTTCTTGTGTAGGGGTGACACTTGCTCCTCCATTTGATATGAATGTAGAGGCTTCCTCTTGATCCGAAATCAATTTCCCTCCAATTGATTTATCTTGACTTGTGGAGGTGGAAGCTTCTTCATCCTCTTCTTCTCTTGACCCGGATGTGGAGGATTCTCCTTCTTCTTGATCCGGTGTCACCAAGAGTTGCTCCCCCTCAATCCTAGTGGTGGAGGCTTCACCTTCTTCTTCATCCTCTTGTACATGAAACAAGGAATATGCACCTTCCTTGCTCTTTTGATTACACTCCCTTGAGAATGAAGCTTCTTGAATTTCCTCTTCTTCGGAAGTTGAGCATCTCTCAAATTCGGAGTCCTCCTCTTGATCTTGCTCCAATGAGTCACCCTCTTTGGATTCTTCTTGGTTAGGTACAGTGGAGGGGATCTCATGAGCCTTTTCCAATTTGCTCCATAGCTCTTTGGCATCTTCAACTTCTCCAATTTTCTCCAAGATGTTGCTCGGCAATAGATTGACCAAAAGCTTGGTCACTTTGTCATTGGCCTCACATCTTTGGATTTGTTCTTGGCTCCATTTGCTCCTTTTGAGAACTTTGCCCTTTGAATTCCTTGGAGCCTTAAAACCTTCCATTAGAGCAAACCATTGCTCTATCTCCATCATCAAGAAATTTTCAATTCTTGATCTCCAAGAATCGAAGCTTGTGGATGTGTATGGTGGAGCCACCCTTGTATCAAATCCAAGTCCATCTTGGAATTGCATCTTGAAGTTGAGCTTCTTGAATTCTTTGACTTTGATGAATTTGCTCCAACTTCTTCACCCTCTAGCTTTGCTTGTTATGTTTGCCCCTTCCGGCGGTGATTCCGGTGAAGAGCAACCTTGCTCTGATACCACTTGTTGGGACCGAAAAGTAGCTAGAGGGGGGGTGAATAGCTTCGCGTGTGCTTGTCGTGCTTCGTTGCTTGTTTCTTCAAAGTGATGCGCAGCGGAATACAAAGAAACAAACTACAACAATGCTAACAATAGGATTTTACTTGGTATCCACCTCACAAGAGGTGACTAATCCAAGGATCCACGCACACACACACACCTCCACTAATAAACACTCCTTTTCGGTAACTACCGAAGGCGGAGAAGCCCTACAAGACTCTCAATACAAGTAGAAGAAAGGGTAGTAAAGAATAAGCGAAAGCTTACAAGAGATGCAGTAAAAACCCTAGCTTCTTCTTCTTCTCGTTGCAACTCGCCTCTTGACTTGGATGAACCTCCAAAAACCTTCAAGAACTGGCGGTGAGGAGCTTAGAGAGTGCTGGGGAGGAGCTGTGATGATTCTAGAATGAATCGGTGAAGTTGTGCTGAAGGAACCGCACGCCAACAGCTATAAACGACGCCAACGGTCGAATCCCAATCGATTGGATTGCTCCCAATCGATTGGGGAGGCTTTGGATCGATCCACGGATCGATCCAGAGTGCCTCTGTGCTCTGGAAAAACTTCTGGATCGATCCACGGATCGATCCAGCGCTTATCGCGCGAAGTAGCAGCGTCCCAATCGATCCACTGATCGATTGGGACCTCTGGATCGATCCACCGATCGATCCAGAGGGGTTCTGTTCGCGGGGACTCACCGGATCGATCGGCCGATCGATCCAGATCTGCTGGATCGATCCACGGATCAATCCAAACCTGCTGGATCAATCCAGATCTTTGTTTTTGCCCAAAACCAAGCCCAAAGCCCCCTAAACCAACATCTAGTCAATCATAACTTGTTGGTACATAAGACCTAGCATCCGGTCATCCCTAAGACCTACTTGGACTTTTCTTCCTCGTGCCAAGTATCCGGTCAATCTCTTTGACCTACTTGGACTCTCACCAAATGTTTGGTCAACCTTGACCCATCTGGATTTCTCTTGCCTGGCTTCACTCACCAGGACTTTCCCAATTGCCTAGCTTCACTCACTAGGTCTTTCACCTGGCTTCACTCACCAGGATTTTTCTCCCGCCTAGCTTCACTCACTAGGACTTCCCAATTGCCTAGCTTCACTCACTAGGTCTTTCACCTGGCTTCACTCACCAGGATTTTCCTCCTGCCTAACATCCCAGTTAGGACTTCCCAGTCAGGTATCCAGTCATCCTTGACCTACTTGACTCTTCTTCAATCAACCTTGCATTGTCAAACATCGAAATCCAAACCAAGACTCAAGCTTGGTCAACCAGGTCAACCTTGACCTGAGGAATGTTGCACCAACAATTTTGTCTAATCAAGGTTTTCAATATTATGTTACATTCATTGAGCATTTTAGTAAATATACTTGGCTATTTCCTATGAGAAGGAAATCTGATTTATTTGATATATTCTGTAATTTTCAGATTCAAGTTGAATGATCTTTTAATCATAAAATACTCTCTTTTCATTCTAATTGGGGAGGCGAATATCAAGCTCTCCATCGTCATCTTGTCTCTTGTGGAATTGTTCATCGAGTTTCTTGAGCACTCCAGAACAAAATGGCTCTGCTGAGAGAAAACATAGACATATAGTTGAAACTGCCTTAGCTCTTCTTCATCATGCATCGGTTCCGCGCAAATTTTGGGACGAAGCTGTTAGCACTGTAATATATCTTATAAATCGACTTCCTACTCCATTGCTCAATCATAAATGTCCTTTTGAAAAACTTTATAATCAAGCCCCTGATTACACTTTCCTTCGAATTTTTGGTTGCGCATGTTATCCATGGTTACACCCCTATTCTAAACACAAACTTGACTCTCGTTCCCTACAGTGTGTTTTTTCTTGGTTATAGCAATTTGCACCATGGTTATTGTTGCTTCCATATACCAACAGGACGAATTTATATTTCACGACATGTTACTTTTGATGAGTCTCTATTCCCTTTTCCGGTAGCTTCTTCAATCTCTCCTCCAGATACAAGTGGCACTTTCTTGATACCACCTAATATTATCAGAAGTGATGGCATCCTAGGTCCTGCTCCGGAGCTCTCTAATAACTCTCCTATACCATCAGAATCACCTCAGGTTGCTGCTCTAATCTTAGAAGTCTCGCCGATCGAAGATAATATGCTCTCTGGTTCCTCGGATAATGCAAGTCCGTCATCTACATCACCATGTCAGTCTACTTCCGCGTCGTCATCAACAAGTGATTCAGATGATAATGCTCCTCGTCGCATGCTTCTCATTAGTGATATTTATGAGTGTTGCCCACCAAATGCAACTCGATATCCCCTTCCACGAGCTCTAGTGGTCTCTTCAAAATCTATTGAACCAACATGTTTTACACAAGCAAATAAGGATCCAAACTGGCGTAGTGCAATGACTACAGAATTTAATGCACTTCTTCGCAATGAAACATAGACTCTAGTTCCGCGCACTCCCTCAATGAATGTTGTGGGCTCTAAATGAGTATTCCGTCTTAAGCATCAAGCTGATGGTTCTCTTGAAAGATACAAAGCTCGACTTGTAGCTAAAGGATTTAGTTAACAACCAGGTATTGACTTTAATGACACTTTTAGCCCAGTCATCAAAATTACATCTGTTAGACTATTATTATCAATAGCTGTTAGTTCTAATTGGCTTGTACGACAATTGGATATTTCGAATGCATTTCTCCATGGTCATCTTGAGGAAACTGTATTTATGGAGCAACCACCTGGGTTCATTCATCCACAATTTTCATCTCATGTTTGCCAACTCAAGAAATCCTTATATGGTCTTCGACAAGCTCCTCGTGCATGGTTTCATCGACTATCTAATTGGTTACAAGCTCAAGGATTTTATGGATCAAAGAATAATTCATCTCTATTTCACAAATATAATGATGGAAATATGATATTTTTTCTTATTTATGTGGATGACATTCTGATAACCGACAATGATCACAATGGTATCACAACTTTATTAAGTCTTCTCAATCAATAATTTCTTACTCGAGATTTGGGTATTGCTCGTTTTTTTCTTGATATTGAGCTTATTCCACATGAGGATGACTATCTTCTCTCTCAGAGCAAATACATTCTGGACTTCTTCAAAGAGCCAAAATGGATGGAGCATGTCCGATCTCTACACCAATTGCTATAAACAACTCTCCAACTTCATCCTCTCTTGCTCTATCTGATTCACAGATTTATCGAAGTATTGTTGGGGCCTTACAATATATCACTATCACACGACCTAATATTACTTTTGCAGTAAATCGTGCTTGTCAATTCATGCATGCTCTAACTGAACAAAATTGGGATAATGTAAAAAGAATACTTCGCTATCTCAAAGGTACTATTCTACATGGTCTTCTTTTATATCGCCAATTGTCTCGAGATTTACATGCATGTAGTGATGCGGATTGGGCAAGTTCTCCTGAAGATAGACGTTCTACTAGTGGATATGCAATATTTCTTGGACGAAATATTATCTCATGGAATTCGAAAAAACAACCTACCGTATCTCGTTCAAGCACTGAGACAGAATATAAAGCTATAGCAAATACAACGTCAGAAATTATTTGACTTCAATCACTTCTCTCTGAACTTCATCTTGCATCAAATATTGCACCAAAAATTTGGTGCGACAATATTGGAGCAACATATCTTACAGCAAATCCAATCTTTCATGCTCGTACAAAATATGTGGAAATTGATTTTCATTTTCTTCGTGAACGTGCGGCAATTCAGCAGTTATTCGTCTCTTGTATTTCTGCTGAAGATCAAATCGCTGACATCTTTACTAAGTCACTATCCAGACAACATTTCAACAAGTTAGCAAGCAAACTCAACATCAGAGATCTCCCGTTGAGTTTGTCGGGGGTAAAAGAGACAAAACCGAATTATCAAAATTGACCGGATCAAATTACCAAATCAAATCATATTAGTATTTGGATTATTCTAATAATTCTGTTATAATTATTCTCAGAATTATTATTAGAATAATTTATTATTTATTAATTAGTTAATTGACCAAGTAATTTTTGAACATTATATATTGTATTGTCCTTAGGACAAATTAAATATCAATGAACAATAGATTTTATTGCTCTCATATTATTTTTTGCTCTCTCTTCCTATTCTTCTTCTTACACCTTGCTCGGCACTAACGACTTGTGGTTGCAGGCTCAGCTTGTCGGAGATCCGCGTCATCTTCAGTCGACATTCAGTCCACGTGAGCGCCACCTTTCCAACGTCCGTCGACTCACTCTCGGACAAGATCAGTAACTTTGTTCACCCATCAGACAGCGGGCAACACTTCGGCTGCCACGAGTAATCTACAAAATCAAATGACTTGCAGGCCGCTATGTCGGTGTACTCAAACAATCCTTCGTCGAAGGGCACTCCGCCTTCCTCCACCTTCTCTCCTCTATCAACAACTCCGTCTTCCTCCACCTTCTCTCCTCTATCAACATCTCACACTCGAAACCTTCATTGTCGGAGGCCTTAAGTAGAAACTCTAGACTAGGGAATCCTCAGGTGCCTACCTGTGTGCGAGAGGAAGAGGGAAGGAAAAATAAAATTAACCAACTATACTAAGAAAATAAAAAAAATTCTATATAAAAAATAATGTTATTAAAAAAATTAGGTGAGAAAATAGAAAATGTGTTTGATTTATATTTTTGATGTTCATTTTCTAACAAAAGAGGACATTTTCTAACAAAATAAAAAATATGGAAAAAAATATTTTCCAAAAAAAATTAGAATATAAGATTTTTTGAAAATTAAAATAAAAATATAAATAAATCAAACACCCCCTTAACTTTAGGCGATGAAATATCCAATGACCCAGCTTCGAACTCCTTATGCCACTACTTATGGTCACCGATTGTTCGCAAAGGAGGCTCTGTGCAGGAGCTCGCTAAGGGAAGGAGCCACTATTTTTTTCCCTTTTATTTCTTTTGTGGGTTTCTATCTTTACTTGTCCTTTTCCACAACGATTCACTTTTCTTCCCTTTCCTTTCCTGTTTTTTCTCTTTCTCCACGTGAAAGGACCCTTCGACAAAGAATCCTTTCCTTTCCCGATATGCATCTCAGAGTAAATAGAGTATAAAATGCTAAAAATTTGTAAAACCTCATAATGAATTAAACATAGGACGAAATCAAGATTGAATGATATGATGAGAGTTTCAATAATACAATGATTTTAATATGGATTGAATTGATATGTGTATGAGTTTTGATTAAAACTTTCTTAATATAATCTTAGACACATCCCAATCAACTTAAATCATAATTAATATACCCCTAGAAGTCTCCTAATTTTATCATACCCTCAAATCTTAATTTCACAGTCTAGATAGCATGATGTAGGTTTATAAAAATTTTAGCACAACTCATTACACTCGAGTCTATCATATTTATTGAACAATAATATTAATGTATCCATAAGAATCTTGATTTTAATCATACTAAAAATTTTAAAATTTGAATATTATACAATCATCAATGAATTTTATTAAAACTCATGCATTAATGACCTTAATCATATTAGAATATCAATCTAAATCAAGATCAATGAGCCTCCTAAATTTCACCATGCTCAAAATTCTAAATTCTAGAGTTTGTAAGACCATTAGAGTGAGTTTAGAATTTAAAATTTAGGATTTAGACGTTCTTTTGGATATAGGTTTATTTGAGGAATGGAATGATTTAGGTGCTGTTTAGGTCTAGGGTTTTTTACTTTTAAAATATTTAATGAATTTATATTTTATGTGCAATTATATTAAAGTTTAATTGTTAAGTACCTCCTCTCATTGTCAACGTGGCATGGGGGAGGGAGCTTTCTCCCATATGGGAGGAGCTTCTTCCTCTTTGTATGATTCTTTTTGTTAGCATATAAATTTTAAAATATTTTTTATAGAAATTTTAAATTAATAATTTAAATTTGTTAGTATAGTTTAATTTACCATCGTCATAATTTTATCTATAATATGATCGCACTTAGAATAATTTTATTAACACTTATAATATAATTTAAAAAAATTAAAATATACATAGTATTTAAAACTTAAGCACCTACAAATTCAGTAACCCTTATAATATTCTTCTGGATGTTGATGTATTGATTAATACTTGGAGATATGTAAATATGGTAACAAAAGTTGATTATACTCCTCCAAAATTGATTATACTCATTCAGTCATCCCTCAAAGTACATTTCTAAATTATATGAAAGAAGATAAATCATAACTCAACTTATAGCCGATCGTCAAATAGCTAGGAGATAGAAAGAGTTATTTTCGCGAGGATATGCACCCACCGAGAATTTTTCCTTGCTTTATTATAGTAAATCTATCATCCTCTAACCAACTTAGTCCAAGGATAAAGATTTATAAATATTGATTGATGTACATATTTCTTTTTGGCAAAAATTATAAAGGAGGTACCTTATTCTTGAAATCATTAGATGATGCATCCTGTTAATTTTTTTTATCAAAAGACACTCATCCTATGTATAAGAGCATTCACATTAGTTTTCATATCATTATATCTAAAATTTAAGATAAATAATCATTTTATTAAATTTAGATAATTATTTTTCACTACACACTACATCAATTACTCTAAAATTTTCATCATCCTTAATTTTTAATTATTTTATTTTCTTTATTATATTTTTTATTATTATATTTATGGAATGAGTGGAAGAAGAGAGATTGAAAAAATAAGTGGAAAGAGAGATTAAAAATAAATATTATTTTATTTTTAGGGTAGAGGTTTTATTCCCTAAATTTAGAGAATCATTATTTATCAAATCTAAATTTAGGGAATTAATAAGGTAGCTGATGCAAAGGTTTTTAGCTATCATATCCAAAATTTAGGATAAAATCGTTAGATAAGATAGCTAATGTGGATGCTCTAATTACTCGACTATCATCCATTATACTATTCTTATTATTTCTTTCACTCATATTTTTCACTTAGATCCGCGTATTGTAGTAGCTACAAACTCTACAATTATAGCAACTATAATTTCGTAACTGTTACAACGTGAATATTAAGTAGATTTTGAGAGAATATAACTTTTGATTCGAGTTGAATCATGAGATATATAATATATCAAATTGAAACTCATACAAAAATCTACATTTGTTATTAAATATAACCCGTAATGGCCTAGTCTTAGACTAAAAAAATGTCATTTAAAATATTTTCAAAGGCTTTTAAAGAATTTTAATCCGCTTTATTAAAGTTATTTTTAATATTGTAAGAGTTATAAAATCGTACATGCTACAATATGTGTAATAACTATGATTTTCGTAGCTATTATAACGTTCTTAGTCGATTTAAGATTTAGGCGGGAGATATAGAAGGGATAAAAATGAAAAGAATATCAAAGAGTACTTGTATTGTTTTATAACGAGTTGAGATGCCTTTTTAATAAAAAAATTTAAATAGGATGCTCATTTAATTTGTGATAAAAAGATGATAATGCTTATCAAGTCCAATATCATCCCGTTCGGATCTCTTGGACCTTAAACCCTAGTCCCCTCTAAAATGACACACTTTGGACGTCGTTTCATTTACTCTCACAACACAAAAAATGATAAATTGGTGTTGTTTTAAGCTCAGGTATTGATGCGGCGATAAGGAGCCGGCCTAGCACGAGTCAATTGCCACGGTGAAGGTCAAAGTCAAGGCGGATAACGCTTAAGGGTAAGCAAGGCACAACCAATGTGAGGTGCTATAGTCGATCGAAGGGATCATTGTCCGGTCGGCCAGATAAAACTCTAATTATTTGACCCGCCAAATGAGCCAAGAGCTCGTGCCTAACAGGCTGGTAATATGGGCCGATCGGGTCGTCTGACCGGCTCTGGATGCGACGTTCGTAATACGGGTCGATCGGGTCGTCCGACTGGCTCTGGGTGCGACATTGGCATTATACTCCTGACGGATCGCCCGTCCGACGCAAGGAATAACGCTACACAGAAGGGAAAGACACTTAATAAGGAGAAGAGAAAGCAAAGGAGATACACGACAACTATTAAATATGTAGAAGACAAGACGAAGATGTCTTCTGTTTGTCATTAAACCACATCATTAAATAGGGGGAGATGAAAGGTCACCGAGAAAGGTATAAAAGAGTCTACAGGTATGAGGAACGGGAGCAGATCCTCTGGACCGCTTTTTGCGGTCCAGAGGATGGACCACTCCATGCATTGGTTCATTTGAATGGGCCCTATCCATTAAATGAGTAGGGTCCATTCAAATGAACCAATAATCTTTAGTGGTCCATCCTCTGAACCGCATTTGCGGTCCAGAGGATCCCGTCCCATGAGGAACAGGCAGGAAAAATATTTCTTAGTTTTACGATTCTCTACTTTCTTACTCTCTTTCCTTATTCTAACTTGAGCGTCAGAGGGCCAACGTCAAGGATCTCTTCCCTAGTCTTGATTTTGTTTTGCAGGATCATCGAAGTCTTCTTTCTATTAGTGGCCACCCCATTCCCGACTTTCTAGCTTCCTTTATTCGGACAGGATCAGGTACGTTGAGTGTAACGTTATTTGCCAAAATATTGACATTTTATAAGCGTTAGGGGGGGGTTATTTTTAGCTTTTTTTCGTCAACATTTACAAGCTTTGATTGAATTTGTATTTTTATTTATTTTTGCATATTGATACTATTTTAAGCTTAAATATGGTTAGTGTGATGTTCTTTACTAGAATTTAGGCTGAGTATAAATGAAAAGACATCAAAAGTGTATCATTTTGGAGGGGATCACGATTTAGGATCCAGGAGATCCGAACTGAATATCACTGACCTCCAATTAGATATAAATAGATAAATTATGAGAACTTCGCCTAACATATGCAGAGGTGAGGTAACTCACTTCCTCACTTGTTGGGAATTAACACATAATACTCGTGTAATTATAGTAAAAGGTAATTACATTTATCTTAGGCACTCTTGACAGTTCGTTCCTAAATTATGTGAAAAAAAATAAATTATGAGATCAACTTATAGCTAACTGCTAAGTTGATTAAAAGTGGGAGGTATTTTTTTTCTAAGGATATGTATTCACTGATGGATGTTATTTAATAAAAATGATAAATACTAATGACTTACGACGGAAAATGTGGAACTCTGTTTTAATTGTTGGCCTTTCTTTTTGACATTTATTCAAGAACGATTCCAACTACTGAACTACCAAGTACGATTCCTTTTTAACATTTATTCATAAGGTAGAATTAGCGGGGAAAGAACGTATTAAGTCTTTTAAGTAACGGGATTTTTCAAAAAAAAAAAAAAAAAAAAAAAAAAGAAAATCGCGTTGCCTTGTGGGAACTAGGAAGAACATGTTTAGTTTCTCCCAAAACATTTCCTCACCAGAGTGGAATTCGACGGCGAGTGCAACCCTAAACCTCAATTTTCGCATTCCTTCGATTCCGGTCGCCGGAGATGTCCACCAGTTTGCTCTGTTCCGATATGCACCTCAGCTTCTCCGTCCCCGCCTCCGCGGCCGCCGCTGCCGCTGCCGCCTTCGTCCATCGCGGTCGTCTATTTCTCCAATTCACCGACGGATGAGAGGGACTCACTGTTGACGCCGGATAAGGATATGGCAGCCTCGCCGACGAGTTCGCGGTCCGTGACTGAGACCGTGAACGGGTCCCACAAGTTCTTGATCCGGGGTTACTCCCTTGCCCAAGGCATGGCGGTCGGGAAGCACATCGCTAGCGACACCTTCATGGTAGGAGGGTACCAGTGGGCTATCTACTTCTACCCCGACGGGAAGAACCCAGAGGACAACTCAATCTACGTTTCCGTGTTCATCGCCCTTGCCAGCGAGGAAACCGACGTGAGGGTGCTCTTTGAGTTGACGCTGGTAGATCAGAGCGGCAAGGGGAAGCACAAAGTCCACAGTCACTTTGACCGATCGCTAGGGAGCGGACCGTATACCCTCAAGTGTCGAGGGAGCATGTGGTAGATTAATCAAATTTTTTTCCTTTCGAACTCTTTAGTTTTTCACCCGAACTGTTGTTTAAATTATATTTATTTTCTTGAGGATTTCTGGAAATAATAGAATGCTCAAAACATCAGGACAGAGAAGAAGTTTATGATAGTTTTATTCTACTTGTACTGCTACCGGCAGGAAAAATATGAGATCGTAGGTTATAGTATAATTGATGATTCCTTTCGCATGTTTATTTCTGCTTTGTCAAGTAATGGCTGTCAATTCTTTCTTCTTATTGTTTATTCTAGATTGAGATTTTTTCCAATCACATCCCCAAATGCATCTCATGCTGATAGTGAATATTTGGTTATGGGTCGCTGTAGTTCCTAATACATGATTGCATGCAGAATTTGAACTTTGATATTGTAGTTAGGCATTGTCACTTGGTGTTTGGAGACACTTTCCTCATGGTGCAATGTTGAAGAGGGGAAGGGTGAGCTCATCATGACTTTCCCAAGTAGCACCTACTTCAACATTATCACTCAAATGAGTTAGGACACAACTCTTTAGGTGCCCATCAATTTATAAGGGAAACTCATTTACAATCTCCAGAGGAATTTTGGTTTAGCCTCAACCATCAACAATGATGGGAGTGGGATAGAAGCTATGCATTCAAGCTTATGAATATCTGATATAAATGCTAGAGATTACTCCTCTACTAACAACTTTCTTGAGTTCCACAATGGAAAAGGCCCTCCAATTAAAGAGTTTGCTGGAAATTATCCTATTAAATACAAGCTTAATTTTCAATGTAGTAATACTATGAATTGATGGAAGTCATGAATTAGGCTTTAAGTGGTTATTCTTGCCCTGTACAAAATATAATCATATTACTCATGGTCGATCAGATCTTCGTTTATTGGGAAAGGTTTGGGCTTTAAATGGTTCCCCAATTGCCTAGTAGAGTTGAGGGTATAATGTTGATTGCAAATTTGTATTGGCTGAAGAGTAACTTAAGATGATCCTGACCAAAACCTTGTTGAATTTAGGTGTATTATTAGCCAAATGAGAACCCAATCAGCAGGTGTCTGAATTTGGGGTTGGCCTGGATTAGGAAGGTTGGTTCAGGCTTAGAATTGTGAGAAGAAAATTTATATTCATTTAACAGGTCATGGTATTATGGTTGTACCTCATTACTTCTGTCATGGTGTTTTTTGTTATTTTAGATTAATATTAATGATGTGTTTCTAATTCTTTCATGCTATATACATGCATGTATTATTCATTTTTTGATCCTTCAGGGTTACAAACGTTTCTTCCGACGAACTGCACTTGAGACATCAGATTACCTTAAGGATGACTGCTTGAAGATCAATTGTACTGTCGGAATTGTTGTGTCTGTAATGGAGTCTCCTAGACTGCACTTCATCCAAGTTCCTGAATCTGATATCGGGATGCATTTTGGTGTGCTTCTTGATAAAGAGGAAGGTTCAGATGTCATTATTAATGTTGCTGGAGAAAAATTTCATGCTCATAAGTTGGTTCTAGCTGCTAGATCCCCGGTCTTCCATTCTCAGTTTTTTGAAGAGTTCAACGGTGAAAGAAATGAGATTGTTCTTGCAGATATGGAACCAAAGGTTTTCAAGGTATGGGCCTATTTTTATTTTTCTTTCTGTTCTTTACTTGATTGCCAGCTAATACCTATCATGAACCTTTCTCTTATTTTTTGCTTACCTGCTTGAATATAGGCAATGCTACATTTTATTTACAGAGATACGCTAGTAGAAGACGATCTTCATATGCCACACTCTTCTGATTATTCATTATCAGATGTACTGAGAGTAAAACTGTTAGCTGCTGCCAACAAATATGGCTCGGGAAGGCTTTAACTCCTATGCGAGGCCTATTTATGCAGGGAAATATCTGTGAGCTCAGTTGTCAATATCCTTGTGTTGGCTGATCAACATCATGCTATGGAACTTAAAACTTCTTGTCTTAAATTTATAGCAGAAAATCTTTCAGGTACTCAATTTTACCTTAGATCACATGTTGAATTTCTACTACTGTTGAGTTTAAAACTTTCTATGATATCAATTGTTCATCAAATTCTTCCCTGAGATTTTGTGCCACGCTTTCTAATTTGATTTTGTGAATGTGAAATATAATCATCATTGCTTCGGTTGGAATTGTGTATGATGCTGTTGAGTTTAAAACTGTCTAAGGTCTCAATTATTCATCATTATTCCCTGACATGGTGTGCCGTGGTTGCTAATTTGATTTTGTAAATGTGAAATATAATTATCATTTCATTGGTTGGAATCATGCATGATGCTTTTGTTTTTTGAAAAGATGATTATTAAATGAGATCTTTAATATGCTTCTGCTGTGAACCTTTTTGTATCTTCAGAAATCTCTCTCATCGATAAATTATAAGGTATTCAGGTGACCCTTAATGTAGCCTTGTGGTGAAAAAATGGATGGTTGATTACTCATCCAGAACCTTATAGGTACCATTTGCCTTCTAAAAAGCTCAAAGTGCAATATCCTTTTAAGAGTGATAAGGTTATAGATCACCTAATCACCTGAATACAACACCTATATAAACCATTAGGTGTGGATTAATTTGTCAAAATTTTCCTTGATAGATGGTTGCTCATGCAGGTTGTAGAAGCATCTTCTTCTCATGTCCCAAGGCAAGCCCATCATACAGTTAGTTCCGTATTAATTAGGCATGGGAACCGCATGCCTTCTACTCAAAGATCTCCCACCCTTCAATTTTTTCTGAGAAAGGGCGAATAATCACTTTCAAAGTGGAAATACCTCAATATGAGCATGGGTACTATGAGTCACTATGTATAACCTTATCTCATGAGTCACAATGTTCAGCTATTAATGGAATCTCTAACTGCAATGCTACTAGATATGGATGACCTGTTACACATTGATGCATCCTGTATCAGTATCTGAGATGCAGGACTCCTGATTTTTTTTTACTTTGTTATTTTAGAATACCCTTTGATTTTCTGAGGATTCTCCTTGCAGACACTCCCAATGTATGCCAAGGTGTCAACATATTGGTTTGTAAAGTCCATAATTAGATCTTCTTGCTAGTGGGCTTTGTCTCCACTCTAATATTTGGTTGTTTTTTAGTTGTTGGGAATTGTTTAATCCTATATTCCTATGTAAGACTCTCCACCCCTCACTTTGGCCATACTCTCTCTTCGAACTCTGTAATTTCCATCTTCTCCTCGAATGCTCTCAAATGTCTCTTAAGATTGCCAAATAAATTATTTCCTTCCCTTTTCAAAATCCTTCATGGAGATGACGTTGTCATCAAGCCTTACTTTTTTCCTTAATCCAAAGAAATGTATACAAGAGTCAATAGTGTACTAATTCTCAAAGATACAACAATCACTTTGAGTGCACTAGAGGAAAATTAAAGTGTCATGTAGGGGTGAGTGCAATTCAGCCTATTGATCTACTAAGAAAATTTCAAACCAAATTAAAAATTTCAAGATGAAAATTTTCAAATGAATTGAACTGGATATAAAGCAAGAGGCTTCAAAAGTAACTATTTGGTTTGGTTTGATCATTTGAATTGGGAGTAAAATATTTTGACTTCTAATTGCTGCTAAATTTGTTGTGGATGGTTGCAAGAAGGGATGTGACAGCCAACAAGTTCCAAGCAGGAGTCACAAAACTACCAGGGCGTCCTCTCTCAAGGACTTGCTTAATAGCCTGTCCCCATTCTTTGCCTTCTTGCTCAAGCTCCTCCTTTGGCTCCTGCCCTTTGCCTTATCCCCCTCCACTTTGTCTACTACCATTTATTGCATGTTGTCCGATGGTAGCCTCTTGGATTACAAGTCCAGCACAACCTCTTTCACTTACTGCTGCATGTCCTCGCCCATCAAATTTGGTGAAGTGGAAAATATCGAACCTCAAATTTTCACTATTTTAAAACATCAAAAATTGAATTGATTAATCAATAAATTGATTTTCAGTTCGGTTCTATGCAACTTAGTCCTACTATTAGGTCCTTTACAACACTTCCAATGAGCCATTGTAAGTTTCTAGTGTGGGTCTCACATCCATTAAACTTCGATGAGTCCACCCCTAGCTGGCTAGCTCCACAATATGATTCAGAGCAACTTGATTGAAAATTATTTTAAGATGTCATCAACCTAAATTCATTGTCATTTATGTGTACAAAATGCAAATAGATGGCATCAATGATGTGTGCATAAAAGCAAATGGATACATTGTCATATCAGTCTTTTAAACGTCCTGTATGAATATCATAGTTTGACAATCGAAAATAAAATTATAAGTATTTGTTTTAGAATTATGGTATTTGCATAGTGATATTCAATTGGTCCCAAATTAATTAGATTGCTCTCATTGTTTCTAACCACTGGTTTTCGATCTATGGTGTCAACCATCTAAAAATAGAGCTTATAATTTAGCTTTCTACCATGGACTATGTCACCTCACTTTCTCCAATAAGTTAAAAATGTAGAACATCGAACGTAGAAGCTTTTAGTTGATATACGTGGCCCCAAGGCGTAGCACAGACTGTGGGCGCATGACATCTCTGGCGTAATGATCAGGGGTCGATTCTCAGGAACTGACGACCCCACCATACGCTTGACGCCTGTGTACCTGCATGTACCTCCCTTCATATCCGTGGGGCTGGCACTAGGGGGTCGTTAATGTAGCGGATCTACATTTTAGCTGATAACGTGGACTCTGATGGATTGGTGTATCACTCCATCAAACTCAAGAAGACATTCAAAAGTTCTATAAAACTCAATCCAATAATATAATCTTTATATCAACATTCTTCAAAAGAAATGGTCATCCAAATGTGATAGAGATCTTATTCACAGTTATTTCATCTTCTGATTGTTGCATTTTTGGTACCTATGCTCATCCCAATGTCCATCTAAGAGATTCATGTTGGTTTAACTGATTTTCATCCAGATTGACTAATTCTTTGTTGGGTTTGACTATTTTGACATATTTTGATTTTTTGAGTTTAGACTTTGAATTAAACAAGATAAGTTGCGAATAACTAGTTGGTTCAGTTTAGAGATGTCAAAATGTGCCGATCAGGCCAATCACCGGTCAACCTATTTTTGTAGCGTGTCAGGTCGAGCACGACCCATGACTTTGCTAGCCCAAGTCTAGTTGTGCCCTTGTCAGACCAAGGTCATTATTTTTTTTTTTAATATTAAAAAATCTTTTAAAAAATCATAAAAAATATTTCTATCAGGGTTGGACCACACGGCTCAATCCAATTGCCACCTCTATTTCAGTATTGATTGGTTTTAGTGATACTGTGTGGAATCAATTTGAAATACGAGCATTATACATAAACAGATATTCAGATTTTAGTAGATGTATGCTGGTGTTGCATCTTGTTTGACATACAAGCTATATGTCAGTATTGGCACCAGGCTGCACCAAAGAAGAGAATAGGTGTTCCATGCTAGGGAGGCTGACCAGATTGAAATCAGGTGGAATGGAACAGAATTTAGTACCTTGTGAGTAGAAGTTTTATCTAGGGAGTTATTGCAAACACTTACAAAAAGGTTACCTGGAATGGAATTTAAAACCTTGTTGATAGGACTTGATTAGTGAATTACTAGTAACCACTTTTCCAATAAAATGAAGATATGAGCTATTCAATCAGTTGAATCAAATGGATCTCTAGTGTGTCTTGGGTTTAATAACTGCTTTCCATTTGCCATGGCTGATGCATGAAGCAGGATTTTAACACTCATCCTGCTGTTCCTATGTTTTGCTGTAAGGGTTTCCATCTGATTTGAGTTTGAGACAAAAATTTGCTTGAATTCAGGATATAAGCTACACTCCAGAAACACTTGGTTAGCCATCAAAATTTGGTTAAAGGCATACTAAGAAACAAGGATGTATTAATCATTATAGTATCAGATTTCTTTCTCTCTCTTTATATAGTTTTAACCTTTAACTTAGGAGATGCATCAGAACAGGAGAAGAAATGATTGAAGTTACTACTGCAGTGCTGCAATGAAATATATCTAAGCTAGCGCTACAATTTTACTGAACCACTCATTTCTGGTCCAGTTCCAGTTCAGATCATTATTCTTGTGGCATACACTATGTTCCTTCGTTACTAGGCTTGTCATTGGAATAATGCTAGGATCCCACATTGAAGGAGTCAAAACATACACAACAGGACAATGCTGGTTTCATTTCTACTAAGATACCCATTTTGTATCATTCATGTGCTGTTAAGAGGGGCAATGCTGGTTTATTCTTCAACTCAGATATTCTATTTCATATCATTCATATTCCATAGATGTTGTAGAACGCTCCTGTTTCACTTCTGAAGAAATAATTGATTACATGTAAATGTTTACCTCTAATTGCAGCTGTGATGCGTTCCAGTGGATTTGAATTCCTCAAAGATAAGTGCCCATCATTGCAGTCAGATCTCCTAAAAATGATAGCAGGTTGCGAAGAGGAATTTAGCAGCAGTGGGAAAAGCCGTAGTGTCTGGGCTCAGCTGTCAGATGGTGAAGGATTCTAGTGGGAAAAGCCACAGGGCAAGGCGTTGGACTGATACTGGATAAAAGCCTATTATTATTATCTACAATGACTGTACTGTTTGTCAAGGTAAAGAAACAAGAAAATATTGCCTGTCTGTATACCATTCTCAGACGTTCACTTCTAGTGGCATCAATTGTAGGTCTTGCAAGGCATCTGACTTGGGAAGATGAAACAATCTTAGTGATTTATGAATCAATGCAACATCCTCCTTATCCGGCAAGACTGAAGGTACTACAATAATGTGTACATATGACAATGCATTTCAAGGTTTGATCCTTGTTTTTTTCTGATTTGCCAAGAAAACTCTGAAGGTTGAATTCTCCAACCTTGTTCAGGAACCTTTTTATGTATACCTGTTCTACTTCAATGGTTGAAGTTTTTCGTTTGGATTAACTATTAGATTGCTGGAAGAATGAGCATTTACTCTAACCATGGTGTCATGTTGGAGACTTAATCATTTACACCTGTTCGCATTTCTTCTCCTTTTGCATGATTGGGAACCGGCAAGTATCTGAAATTTTCTGAGTTGTTCTGTAATCTGCTTGGCCTCCATTGATGTTGAATTCTATGGTACATCAGGAATGCACCCGCAGATGCCCCTTAGTTTCAAATGCAGTGTTTTCTGATTGATTCGATTCAGTAATACGTGCAAGGTATTTTTACTCTCATGGGTTTGAGGCAATCTTAATGCTTCTTCGTAATTTTTTAGAACTATCACTCTTGTCGCTTAAAAATTTGAAAACTCCGATGAATGAGCTGATATTTTCAGTGTTTAAAAAGCTGAATGGAGCCTGCTAATTCTCCGTTTAAATGGAATGGAAATTGACATATGTTTCCTGGCTTAAACCAGTTCGTGAAGAAAACTCAACTTAGATATTTCTAGTCAGCTTAACTCACAACAAACGTCATCAACGGCCCAAAGAGAGGCTCCAGGATAAGGCTATTTCTTCTTGCTCGCTCTGCCTCCGCTTAATCGAAGCTTTAGCAATGGCTGTCACTGTTTCCATCTTCTCCACTCCAAGTCCTCTCCCCCTCGTAAATCTGAAGCACCTCAAGGCCTCCCACAAATCTGCCTCTATTTCTCACAGGAGGCAGCTCTCCGTGCTAGCCATGACCTCCATCTCCCTACCAATCAACGTGGACTACTTGGAGACGGAGTTCAGCGGCCACGGCGTGAGCTTCCAGGGCGTCGGCGACAGCTGCGCCGTCAAGATGGTCATGGAGAACGGTAGCGTGGCCACTCTCATGCTGCCCAGTGGTCTCGTCACGTCTTACAAGCCCATCATGTGGCACGGTGCCACCTTCGAAGTGCTGCACACTACTGTTTCGGAGGGAGAGGCAGGGGAGGCAGTGGTTCGAGGAGGAGCCTCCATGGATTTCAAGATCCATGCAGATGGATGCTCGTCGATTCCATGGTCTTCCAACCACTGGTCTCTTCAAAGTGTCAGAGGGAGCCCGGAAAATTCCATTCAGGCATGCAATGATATTCTCATGTGCAGTTCTTATCATCCTGAACGTATGCATCTAATGATCTCCGCTGCATGACTCCAGGTGGAGTTGCTATCACTTTCTCCACACAGCATGGTCGAAGCCAAATTCTTGGTGACACTCGATCAGGACTCTATTAGCTCCGAACTGATCGTCGCTAACACAAAGTCGTCGTCGGCGATCGAAATGTCGGGCTCCTTCATCAGCCACTTGAAGGTGAGCACACCTGACGCAACCTATGCAGTTGGGCTGCAAGGCTCAAATTACCACAGCAAGAAGCCGATATCATCAGAGTTCAGCATCATTCCGCCTTCTTTGTGGACGCCGAATGAGAAAGAAGAGGAAGAAGGCTCCAGTACAGAGGAATCGGAGGGAGAGGAAGATGATGATTATGCACACATGACAGAGAAGATGAGTAGAATATACACCAGTGCACCAAGGCAGTTCACAATCATTGATAGGGTAATCATCTCCCATTTGGATTGGATTTACATTGACATCTTGATTTTAAGCTTGACTTGGGATATTTCTTCTGTGATGATTCAGGGAAGAAGAAACTCAGTTGTGATACGGAGGAGTGGATTGGAAGAGGTATATATGTACAGTCCAGGATCAGAGCATGACTGGTATGGTAACTATGCATACGTTTGTGTCGGACCATCTGCTAAGCTGAGACCTCTCGTTGTGGCTCCTGGAGGCATTTGGAGAGGGTCACAGTGCATCCACAACCCAAACCTTTAAGACAAGAACCTACAGGCTTCATTTCATGCCACTGTAATATAAAGGTTGATGTTAGATTTGATCCTTATGACCTTGGAATTTCAGGTTCATCTGTGAAGTTACTTTGGATGAACTCATCGTCAAAGAAAGAAAGAGATTAAAACTCACCTAAATCTACATGCTAAGTAAAATAGAATCCATGGTTACTGAATAATGCCTCCATTATCGTAAAATTTTATTCCACAAACGATCATCATACGCTTCTCTGTATTTGTACATGACAATTGGTTCCAAAATCCCTCAAACATCTCGTGAAGTGTGGTTTCCAATAATAAAATAAACAATGAATAAAGAATGTTTTTTTTTTTAACACCAAAAACATTGCTTCCATCCTTTGTTGTTGTTTTTTTTTAAAGAACAGAAAAATAACAAAAAAGAAAAGGCAGCTCCTCAATCTTTGGAGTGGCGTTGCAACAGGAAATGGAACTCGGAGTTCTGCTGGAGATGGGGCGGCAGCTCCACTTCGTCAAGGTTGACTTCGAAGCCAAGTCGCAATATGTCGCCCAAAGAGAACGGTATGCTACAAACAGTTAAATATACTCAGCCCCGTCATGTTTACTCCATGTGAAAACCCTTGTTTTAGAACATCCAGGGAGAGTTATGTGTACTTTGCTTACCTCGAATCATCATCCAGCAAGAAACAATTGTTTGGTGTGTTGTTGCTCGTCTCATCTGTCACTGTGGTTCTCATTTCGGAAATGACCTGAAATTTAACCATGAAGTTCGAGCGGTGGGGAAAAGAATTCGGGGCATTTTATCAATTCATGCCTCTTATATTTGATTTTGATTTTGATCGAACTAGTATTCTTCTTGTTTACCAAATCAAGTTCTCTATAGATTTTTCTCCTCTTACCTTTGATTTTTAAATTCTCTCCAAACTCAAATGAAAGTTGGATTGTAAATCAATCTATCGTGTGGTTTCTATATAAAATTGGATATTTGAGTTCCTTTCAACCTAAGATTCATTAAGCATTCCTTACATTTTAGTTTTACATAGAATTGAGATTTGACCCTGCAAGCTGATGCTTGCATGGTGAAAAATGAGTGAAATCTAAAATTTGCATGGTTTTTAAATATATAAGTTCATTCCAATCTAAGATGGTCTCGTACAGCTTACTTTTATATAAGCATGAAATTTGATACAAAAGATAATATGCAAATTAGTTTGAGTCAAGATTTCCGGAGAAAGACTAGATATTTAAGATCCTTCTCATCTAAAATGATCAATAGGGAGGGTCTCACACATCTAATTTACATAGAATTTGGGCTTGACCTCATAAGTTATTGCAAATTAACTTGCATGATGAACAATAATACAAAATGGTTGGTAAGCTAAGTTGGAAATCAATCTGCAGCATGGTTTGTAGACAAAAATAAATTAAATATTTGATCTTATGATAACCGTTTTGGGATCTCTAGCACCCTAATATCTTTTTTTTTTACAAACTCGAGATATTGAACACCCCCTAACCCCAAAATATGATATTAAACAAGTTGAACCTCAAGTTTATACAGAAGTAAGACATAAGAGATTTTAGGTTGAAAAGAATTCAAATATCTCAAAAAGCATACTGTAATTTGATTTTTATATATGCTTGCATTTAGATTGTGGAAAGAACTTGAAAACAAAGGTAATTGAAAAAATTTATATAAGGGGCAGGATTTGGTAAACATGAATACCAGGATGAGGTTGGTAAGATGCGAACAAATGCCCCTTTTTTTTGCGTGTGCGTGTGTATGTTTCATGATAGTTCATTTGGTGTGATATAACAATAACACTTACCCAGTAGATTAAAATCTGGACTTTCCTTTTCTTTTGATTAGTATAAGCAAAGGAAAAGTTCATGAGGGGAATCAGTAGGTTAATTATACTCACGTCTTGGGGTAATCCTTGCGTGCCATATTTGTCATCCCAAAACATTGTGCCGATCCTATAAATTTGAGGAATGCTCAAGACCTGGAATCAAATTGATTGGGTTACATCTTGAAAATATGTTATTTTTTATAGAATTCAGTGTCTGGCTTACTGGGCAAATTTCATCTCTAATATCTTCCAAGGACTTTTGGGACTTCTGATGCAAAACCTGTTTGCAATCTATGTGTTTAGGTCAACTGCGATGAACTTATACTATAGTTGAGGTTTGAGAATGACAAGTAATGCACTTACTAGAAATCCAACTGCTTGTCTTATATGTTGGAGTTCATCCCATGATGTCCCAGTAAACTGCTAGTAGAAATTGATATTGGCAGGCTTGTTAGTAGTCTACCATTATTCTTCTGTGCCCATTTATGACAGTATTAAGTATGTGATCTTTATAAATAACTGACCTGTTCTGTTGTTCTAGTGCACCATTGTTCCAACTCTTGCAAGCCAGCCTTGACAAATTCTGCATTGCTAAATGAACAACATTCTCGCCGGAGGAGTAAGCTGTATGTCAATTGCAGCACACGTGTATAAAATGCAAAATCCAAGTTCTTAATAAAAGATTTAGAAAAGGCATACCTATTAAATAATTGTACATTTACGAATGCAAACACTTGGCTGAAAGTCTTCCTTATTATCATAGGAGGCACCTGAAAAAAATTAGACTATGAAGATGAATGATGTATTTACATGTTTTAAATTGTGATACTCATATATGCAGTAAGATTTATTTGGTAAGACATTAAAAAATAAAAGCCAGCTTACATAATTTTCATTAAAAATATTCAAAACACAATCCAAACTGTGGACAACACTTTGCCAATGAACGCTTGATGCTTGCTTTGCTACAATATTGGAAAGAATGCTCTTAGATGCTCCCCTAATTGATCTAGCTCTAGCAAACCTTGGTGCCTGTGGTTAAGAATTCTTATAAACCTCAGAACCTAAATAAATGTTAGTCGCCACTATTATTCATGTAGTCAAACCTGTATGCACATGGTTAATGATGGACTAATCTCTTTCTTCAAACTGTCCCGTATCATTCCATATATCTTCTCAACATAAGCTGTTAGTTGTTGCTTGAAAAGTAGTGCTGGGTATTTGGCTTCTATCCTTGATGGGCCTTCTGATTTAGGTAGCAGTCCACTGTATCCACTCGAAATGCCCAATATAGATGAAGATGAACGGGCATTCTGAAAATATATTTTACCCATCGGTATGTAGAAATTGTTTGAATAAAACAAACATTGAGAATTTGATCACATATCCTTCATCGACGGTTAGTTGTTTAATGGTAAAAGGATGATAGAAAGTATGACATGTATCTAATTCTGATCCAACAATTTTGGAAAGTTTGGATATACAAGAGTATATACTGCTGGTTTGGACAATAAGATTTTTTTACTGAAAAGGAAAATCAAACTTCTATTTTATCCTACACTGTTTACCACTATTGTTGGAAAATAACCAATTACTAGATCAAGTAACTTACTCTTGCCATTCTACTGAACAATGTTTCTGCTGTTGCTCGACTGCGATGCGATCCAGTAACTGACGCATTACTTGCTTTAAGATTTTTTTGCAAAAGAAATAGAAGGGTGGAGGTTGTTGAAAGCCAATATGCGAGGTCACCGATATTCTTCTGGTTCTGTGCATAGAAACCTTAAGATTTAGTCACATATTGAAATTAGAGTATGTTAACTGACAGAAATGAAGAGATTCATGAAATTTCAAACAATAAGTCAGCTAGCAACCTCAATAGATGACCTGATTGTTCGTATGATCCTGTCAAATATGTATGTCTTCTCTGCTTCAAATGAATGCCAATGAACCAGTGATTTGTAGACAACGCATGCTACAGAAGGTGTCTTATTCTCAAACCTTTTATATTCCACTAGGCATTTCATAAGTGCTTCATGATTTTCCTGCAGAAAAAGAATAATGTGATGATGAATTTAGAAATGGACTATTTAATGAATTCCTGAAAGGAATTATTTTATAGGGTGGCATCCACGAATTTTACTGTTCTAATATAGGAAAAGGAGCCCTCCCAACTTATCATCTCAGCCATACATGCAAAATCATTCTTTTGCCAACCTGTGCCTTTGTTTCTATAGGAACAAGTTCTAATATGGGAAAACGAACCCTCCCAACTTATCAAATAAGCCATACATGCAAAATAATTCTTATACCAACCTGTGCCTTTGTTTCTATAGGAACAAGGAATGGTAGGCATTTATGTGTGACTTCCTTTTAGAAGTGGTATATTACATTATGATTTTGATGAGTTAATCTGACATTTTTATTTGTTCAGCATCTTGCAAAAATTTACTTTTCGATTACATGATGTTGAGGAATTTTCATTTTATGATATATTACTAAGTTTGAGATTTGAAGTACATACTTGTTGCCGATCACTTAGAGACTTCTGTTTCCTTAAAATTGGTGCAAGAAATGTAGATGTTGGCTCCTGCAATTTAGCTTATGTTGGTGAATTTTTCTGCACTATATTTCATTTTGGTATCTTCATGTAAAGGGAGCATTCAAGTATTTGACAGCACTCTGACAAACCTTTCTTCTTGTCTTTGGTTCTTCATCAATATCTTTGTTGTCCAGTCCCTGCAGCATTAAAACACTATATGATTCTCAATGGATTAGCATAATTTTATATCTTTATGTTGCTGTGATTACCTTGATTGTTGATGGCTCAACCGACTCAGAGATGTTATTTGACTGAAGAACTACCCCACCCTCATTTTGGAGCAACTGATTTTCTGACTCCGATGTGTTGGTTTTGGTTTCAAGGCTGAAAAAGAATTATATTTCTACACATAACCAACCTCTTTGGGAAGTCATCTGCCAATAAAAAATATATGTTTGTAATATAGACATATCGTCTTCCCTTTCAGTTAATACCTTTTGACTTGCTCTGAGAAATCTTCATTTGTAGAAATAACTAGAGCTTGCTGTCTTAGGACCTTGTTTTCAGATTCTAGGCCAGACAAGTTCATTTCAAGTCTGCACAATTAAATATATATTTAGATATTTCTGGCAAAATTTAATTTTCTTGTTTGATGTATTCATATTTGTTAAAATCCAACAAAAGCTAAATGAGAAGACAAACATCATGCGTTACCTCTCTATCAGTTCTTGCAATTGACTGATTTTTGAGCTGTGTTCTTCTTTGTCTTTGAGCAATGCTTCTACCTTTTTCTGAGCCTCAGCATGTTTCAATTCAAACTCGTCAGCCTTGTCCTTGAATATTGTTAATTGCCTTACTTCATCCTGTAAGTTAACCTTTAACAATAAGCAAATTCTGTGTGTTGTTCCATTTGGCATTCTTTGACTTGGATGAGCTAATCGGTTGGCTCATGATAAATATCTAGTCCTGTTACAATATTATAAAATATATCATGCCTTTTTTACCTCTAACTGTTTATTGTGGCTTGTCAACAACACTAATGTTGCGTTGTCCATATCTGGGATCTCATTATCAATTGTTGGTGCTTGTTCTATTACTATTCTAGCAGCTTCTTTTTCACAAATGATTGTTTTGTGGGCTTCATCAAGCTTTTCTTGCATTTCTTCTAGTGCAGTTTGCAACTTTGCAATTTCTTGCCCTTTGGCTTGTTCGAGTTCATTCTGCATTACAAATTGCAAGTTCATCTTTATTTTTGATGATTGCTAGGACACTACATATATTGTCTGTTTAAGATGAGAATGTACCCTCATATGCTTTTCAACTTCTAATCTCCAAGTGAGTTCTTCAACTTTCTTTTCTAGCTTGTCTTTTGCTTCTCTTAATGCTCCTGTCTCTCTTGCAGCCTAAACACATATATATATTTTTCAAGTACTTTTACTTCCCTTCCAATAAAATCCAAAAATATCTGAGCACGAGTATGAATAAGATCAGCATACCATTCTTAGCTTTCGAAGTTCCTTTCTGCCAAGCCGACCTCTCCAGATGCACTGAAATATCAAAGTTGCCTTCTTTTGCACATTATATGCTGAACGAGCTTTATAAAAACGCCAATGAGTCTGCAGGACACAATAGCCATAGTTTAGACTTTTAAAACAAATTTTCAATACTTATTAACAAAAAAGTCAGAATCTCTTCTTGTAGATATCTACATACTTGTATGACTACAGCAGCATTGGTTCTCCTCTTGTATTGATAGTCACTACGAGCAGCCATGGCTCTGAGTCCTGTTTGTATTATTAATGCAGATGACTGCAATTTTGTATATCTTTTTCTAGCAGCGTGAGAACGTGTGTGTTTTTGTATGCAGATTGAGGCAGCTTCTCTTCGCATGCTTCCATACAACTTTCGTGCAAGAAAAGCTGCAAGGTAAGGGGAAAATACCTCAACTATCTGTAGATATAACTTACTAGTCTGTAAATAAGTATCGATGGGAACCTCTCCAGATTTTTTGAATTTGAATTGAAGCTTTTCGCTTTTTGATGAATTCCTTTCTTGTAAGATGTGTGCGAATCTGTCTCTGTATTAGTTTTGTAGCATTAGCTAAGACTTCCATTCGACGGGCATCTAACTCAGCCATCTGGCCTGCTCTCAGAAATACCTTTGCCTTTCCTAACTAGTAACCAAATTTAACAATGGTGTTCAGATTAGGAAATTTACTTTCAAAAAGAAAGTTTGTATTTATAGTGAAAAAATTTCTTTGTTTGTGTTTCTTTCGACCTGATAGCCTTTTAAGCCCATTCTGTTACATATAGCTGCACAAGTAGCTTTTTCATCAGCACTGCATAATTCAGTATGCAATGATCAGATTCAAAACCTGAACCCCTGGTTCGTCACTCTATTAGAAACTTATAAAGATATCAAATACCCGTCTACAAGATCCGGTGCGAGAATTCCAAACCGATCGACAAATTCATCAAATGTCCTTTTTGTTGGATATCCAGCACAGCTAATACGGATTGCCTCCAGTACACCCTACAAGTGAAGAGAATGTGTGAAACAGGAATTGATGGCATTTCAATCCATGTATTAATGTTTCACTAACCCCACATCTCAGTTGGTTTAGGACATTGTCATTTTCGAAGATGCCCGGTTGTAGCACTGCATTGGGCTTCACACATCTGATATAATGTGGCTCCGTCGTGTTCAGAGATTCCATGAGGGCTTGGAGTTGTTGCTGCAAATTTCACCCAAAGAATTATTGCCTAATTGAAGAAGCAATAGATAATATTCATTTTAGTTCATACCTTGAAACGAGTACCTATGGAGGAGAATTTGGACTGCTTTGAAGTTTCCTCAGCAATCGGAGGAAAGAGATTTGCTACAAAAGGGCATTTCGAAGCATTTAGTAGAGCTTGATGCTCCACAACAACATAATCTTTGTTCTTGTCGAGGAACTGATCAGATAGGTATGTAACCTGTTTAACAACCAACTCATGCTGTTGTTTCCAAATATAGATAATTCAGTTTAGTTTTAATAATTTTGAACTTCTTTTACTTACATCTCCAGCATAGTGATTGATGGTGAAGGCAGTGAGAGCAAGCTTTGGCTTGCTAAAACGTTTGTGACTCTTGTATGTTTGGTACATTTTCTGAGAAAATGTTTCATGAGTTGATTTTGGAAACATGCTGCAATAGATTTTATGAGTCGATTCCCATCCATAAATAGTAGGAAAACAAACAATTATGAATTTTTCATGTACTATCCTTGTAGCTCTTATATTCGATAGAAGAATTTAATTATTATTTTGGCATGAATTTTACAGAATTGAAAACAGATATACCATGCTTCATCAAGTAGTGCAATAATGCCTCCAGGTTTCTGCAATCACAAATGGTTATAAAACACATCAGCTTTCAGTTTCATCACTAGTTTCTTTATTATAGTGCTTATTTACACCTTTTCTATGAGATCCAGAACATCTTGGTTATCCACAAAGTCGACATAACTCCAATTTATTTCTTCCTTTGTGTACTCTTCTTGCTCCATCTTGAATACATGCTGTAGTTTTTATGATAAGCAGTGTTAAATATGATGCATCTATGAATCCACACACATCGAATCTAAGCCACTTTTTCACATACTTGATTAAAATGTTGTTGCAATTTCTCATTAGTTAAGTTTATACATAGCTGCTCAAAACTGCCATAAAAATCACATAGTCAATTAAGCATTAATTTACAATGAAAATTCACTATCATGAAACTAGGTTAGAAGCTTACCTATTGACTTTGAAACTCTCAAAACCATAAATATCAAGTACTCCAATTATGTTTTTAGCTAATGGATCTTGCCCAATTGAGCTGTTGATCTTGTCTACAATCCTGCCAGGATATTTGGCAAACATTTCATCAATAATAACTCTGTTCTTCTTGCTAAACAATTGAAAATTACCTAAGCAAAATCTTACCAGTCAAATAACCTTGAGTACACTATCTTCGCTAAGGCATCGCGATTTAATGCAGCAGCTTCTGGATCAAGAGGCTTTGTGATATTGCCATCCGGTGTAACAATCAAACGCTTGCAAAGAGAGTTCTCAAGTGTTTTCTCGTCGCACCTGGGGTAGCACATGGAAGAAGAATGAACATGAAACCATAGAGAGAATCTACAATGCACAAAAGTCTCTGTATGGTACATTAGCAGTTCTGCTGCTGTGTTAAGATGGTTACACGATTTCTCATCTTTCAACTGTGATGAATCCACATCGCTTCCTTTGTCGAAGTTTATGTTTCCCAGGTGAAGAATTGCGGCTACCACACGAAAGATGGCTTCCTGCAAATGCAGATTCAAATTCCACAATTTGGTTTAGTAAGAATCAACTCGAACGAAGCTCAACTGACCTGTTCTTCCACATTGATTCCGACAATATCCAAGGCATTTCTAGTCTCCAAGTACTCCCTAGCATCATCCACATTTGCAACATCATAGCAGTTGGTTTGATTTAGATAATGGAACGTTCTTGGGTCAGCAACCTTAAACTTCTTTGCATCCTGACAATCATAGAGTTATTATCTTGAGTTCTAGTTAACATAAGCTTTGCAGAAGGAGGAAGAAGAAGAAAATAAGGACCTCCGGCGGTGCAGCGCAGAGCATGTAAAAGCAATGGTAGTTTCTTTCTGGATCAGATAGTTGACAAACTCTGGAGCGCTCGAGCAGATATGTGCGGATTGCAGCTCCAGAAATCTTTCCATACTTATCGAATTGAATCTCGACGAATTTACCAAAACGGCTGTAAGATGTTTTTTTCTTCTCTGCATTAGATCGAGCTCGATATGGAATTGCTTAGTATATAACAAGTAATCTACTTAATTACTCACCTTGAGTTATTATTTTTCACTGTTTTGGCATTCCCGAATGCTTCGAGCACTGGATTAGACTGCAGAATACAATATTCATCCATCACTCTCAGGTAGTTGTATGAATGCGGAAGACAGATATAGTTTACCTCCAAGACTTGCTGTTCTACTGTTCGGCCCTCTGTGCACGACCTCCCACCCATGAAAGCTAGATACCTCATGAGCATCTTGGTCGTTTCCGTTTTACCAGCTCCACTCTCTCCACTAACCAGAATCGATTGACTTCCCTGTTCATTTATGATTGCCCTGGAACAACCTCAACAGAGTTACTAACCTCCATTGAGGTTTCGATGCCATGCTGCCAAAAGCAGAGTACCTGTAGCAAGCATCCGCGACTGCGAAAAGATGCGGCCTTAGCTCGCCGAAAGCGGCACCTTTATACTGCTCCATCACGTCGAGATCATACAAATGTGGAAGCCTCCGGAATGGGTTTACAGCGATCAAAATATTCCCAGTGTACGTCTGTCAAACGTAAAAGATTGATTGCTTCAGCACTTGACCTGTGTTTCTGACTGGTAGATTAGAAAGATGAAACATACATATATTTCATTCAGTGCGTAACGCGTAGAGAGATTGTGGAGAACTCCTGGTTCATGGAGATAAGCTAACTTGGTCATATCATCCACCCCAGCTTGATGAGTCTCTGTATCTTTAGGGTATACATTTGACAGACTAACCACGACCTAGAATTTTTTTTCAAAAAAAAAGTGATCTTGAAAATGATTCATTAGATCCACAATTCTAGAGCATGTTCGATATGCAATTCATCATCAAGAAGGACAATTAGAGAGAAACTCCATATATCGATGGATTCATATAAAACTCGGGACATTGATGAGAGCATGACGTACAGTCTTGGTGGCGTCGCCATTAGTGATGACGACGGTGGCATTGTTATCTGTGATCGCAGTAACCTCTCCATCGATCCATGCGACGTTGGGATCCTCCACCCACACATGAGAACCCACAACGATGACGTTCATTGGGGTCCCCTAATCACCATGCATGCACCAATATGGAAGCTTATCGATAAATGCTCATTTTTCTTTTCTTTTCTTTGTCTGTGATAAATCAACCCAATAGATCGAGAAGCACTTACCATGTCTCCGCGAGCTCTGTTTACGTACGGGTCATTCAATACCGATCAAGCAGGTGGGGAAGAAGAAAACTGGGAGATCTGGAAAGGGCAAAATACATGAGGTTAAACCATATTCGAGGAGTGAATCAATTAACCCCACTCAATTTTTACAAATGTGTTTAAATAATATAAAAGAAAATGCTGGTTTATTGTAGTCGATTTTTGATCATATGATTTTATTTTAGGCTTTTTATATTGTTATAAAGAAAATGCTAATGCAAGCTTGATCCTAATTTTGAAGGTAATTAATGAAGTAAAGGAATGGCATGAATCTTCTTCATGGAAAATACAAACAAATACCGATTACAAAATCGCCATTAATTAATCCAACAACTCTGCCCATTCAGTTTCAGACAGTTGGCGGATCATCACATCCGTGGTGGTCAACGAGAGAAAAATCTATGAGGTTCGTTAGAGAGTAGGAAGAGTGGCTCACCTACGCCAATTGCCAGCCAGTTTCCACTTTGTTCCTTGCTTAAGCTTTCACGCTTGTTTCAGCATTAAAAGACTGCTCTCTGGATCTGTTCCCCAATTCAATCTCAACGAGCCATTTTCTCTGTTTCAGCCGCTTCAGGAATGGCCGGAGCTAGAACTATGCGTGCAATCCTTATGATCGCAGCAATGGCGTCGGTGCTGACGGCAGGCGCGGAGGCCCAGTCGTCTTCCTGCTCGTCGGTCATCGCTAGCTTGTCGCCGTGCCTGGACTACATCACCGGCAACGCCTCCGCCCCTTCGAGATCCTGCTGCTCGCAGCTCGCCTCCGTGGCGCAATCGGAGCCGCGGTGCATCTGTACCATCATCAGCAGCGGCGCGTCCGCGGCCCCCTCCCTCGGGATCAACCAGACTCTGGCGATGGCCCTCCCCGGCGCTTGCAACGTCCAGCTTCCCCTCAGCCAGTGCGACTGTAAGCTCGCTCCCGCTTTAGCTTTTCAATCAGTTTCTTCTGTTCTTAGGATGCATGACGATCACTGATTACTGAACTTGTTGCGGCGTTCCATGGATTAAACCGCCAGCAGCTAGCAGCCCGACGGCTTCTCCGGCGAGACCATTGACGCCCCCATCAGGCGTAGGAACAAGGACTCAGGACTCGGACTCCTCGAGCGGGAACTCTGTTCAAGTGCTCACGCTGCTGCCTCTCGTGGTCGCTCTGTTGGCGTCGTCGGTGTTTACCTGAGATTACTGCACCAGATGTTGTATTGTTCTTGGGGTTCGAGAAGATTGGATTCTCATCTCTTCTCATTGTTCTCTTTGTAATGCTTGAAACTTTATCAGTATTCATTTTTATCATGTATTTTATTTCATTAGTTTTTATATGTTTTCCGATTTTTAAAAATATCTTACTTTAGTCGTAAAAACGAAAAAAAAAAAATAAAATTTTATGAAATCGCTCGTCTTTAATTACCAAATCTGCCACGAAGTGGGGCATCGTATCGAACACAAAGCCAAATCCAGAAGTATTGCGGAGATCATGCTGAGCTTAAGCGCCTCATCTTCCAGTTCCACCGCATCTCCTGCTTCCGCTCCCTTCCCCTCTCGTCCCCACAAATCCGATCACCACTGCCCCGACCATCACCGGAAGCTCCTCCTCCTCGCCGTCCGCCGCCGCCGTATCCTCCTTGCCGTGCTTACGACCCCGTTCCTCCATCACGCCCTCGTACCCCGCTCCCCGGCCCTCGCCCGTGGCCTCTTCCGGATGCCCCCTCCCGGCCTAGCCAACCGCTACTTCCTCGTGCGCGCCGGGGAGTCGGTCTACGAGAGCTACGGCGTCCTGCGCACCAACCCTGTCGCCAAGACGTCCGTCGACAGCGGCCTTTCGGTCGAGGGCGCCAGGCAGGCTGCCCAGACCGCCCTCGAGCTGAAGCGACTGGGCGCTTGCGACGCGAGTTGCTGGATCTGGCCCTCCATTACCCAGCGAGCCTATCAAGCTGCTGAAATCATCGCTTCAGTCAACGGCGTCGATCGCAGGTTGGTCCATCTTTTGGTAATTTTCATAGAGCCATTCTCTAAATCTCCCAAATAAATGCCACAATGCTGCTGATTTCAGCATAAATATGTTCTAATCAAGCTAGAAAATGACAATTTTTTTATTTGCCTTGTTTGATGATTATTTTTGGGTGCAAAATACTGCGTCCATTTTTTTCAATACACTTCGATGTTCTTTTAGGAAATAGTTAATCTCAGTTGTTGACAACCTCTATCAATAAATAGACAATTGAAGATTTCACTCCCTTGAATGTAGCCGGATCGTACCAGAGTACACTTTTCTTGATGCTAGAGGTCTGGGAGCATTTGAAGGAAGGAGTTTAGGTTCTATCAATAAGGTACCGAATCGAAATTGCAGATACACAATTGTATGCAATTTTTAAATTATGCCGTTGCAGTATTTTTTTTCCTTCCTATTTTGCTTTAAGTCTGGATCCTCCTACTCAGGTCCGTGAAGAATTCCATTGCTAAAATGCTCGGGTTCCATATGGTTTTAGACGTAATCTGAGTATTTCACTATTTCTGTGCTCAAAACACATAAATAAGTAAGAATTTGAGAAGAACTGATGCATAACACCCCAAATAACAGAGAATTTGTAATCTTACTCCCTGCATAGTGCTTTTGTATGTTTTTATTGAAGTGAATCATGCTTTAAAGATGCTTGAATTTACACAAGAGATTCTAGCGTATTTGCTGCAAATTTGGAAGATCGTTCTTTACTGCATTGTCAAGTTGGATAAGGCTTGATTCATGATTTAGGGTGTTTCTTAAACTAGACTTGACCGACTGGTTAAATCAGGAACCAAAGGCCAATTTGATATGGTTGGATCAGTAGGACTTGAGATGCTGATTGATTCAACTCCCAGTGTGGATTTGAAAACACTGATGGCCTAAGAGAGCACAGAGTATACTCAGGACTCAGGAGCAAGACAACAAAAATATGAAAAGTAATTGATGGATTTTTTGATGCATGTCTATGGAATACGGAAAATAACTGATAGGTTTTCTTATGCTGTAGCATAAGTTATAAGCATATTAGTTTGCATTGTTGAAATTTTAAATTGATGTTCTAAAGTCTAGTGTTACTAGTAAAATGAGTTATATTTTCTCTCTATTGGTGATTGAGTTTTATTTCCTAGTAATTGTTGGCATGCAATTAGTATTGTAATTGACAAATCCTTGTAATCTTTATGAATGTTTTTTGGCTAAAAAATATGACCCTTCACTGTTCTTGCTAAGGCTCATGATTCTTATACTGAATTTGGGCATTTAGTTTAGTTTGTTAAGTGGAATACTTAATTTCTGTTGGAAATGGAAGAGGTTTCTTGAAAGTCAATAGATAGTTTGAAAGTAGGAAGTATCTTTCACTTGATTATCCTCGGAATAAAGTGATCTTTTTTTACGCTTACTCTGTTAGAGCACGTGCGGCTTTGACTTTTGCAGTTTGGGTAGTATAAAAAGAACACTGTTTATTAAATGAGCTATGTGCTCTGTTTATTCATTGTTTACATAAAAAACCAGACCAGATATTCAGCATCATTTAAGAGTTATGAACACTGTGTATTATAAATTTTATGACAACTACTAGCCAAGTGTTTTGAGATATTTTCTTTGATCAAGTTGAGAAGAAAAGGAAAGATTTGTCATTACATAGCTGACAACCAGCATGACATTTTGTCATTTTTTTTTGGAAAATAAGAATGAATTGATAAGTAAACAATCTTATATTATGTAGCATACTTCCAGTTAACTTTTAGCACGGAATGGGTTGTCATCCAAAGTGGAAAACTAGTTGACTAACGTCATTGCTCTATGCTGAACTTTGTGATAATTAATTAACATAGCCAACCATAAATAGCTTTAACTTTTAACTTCACTTGTTGTCATGAAGTGAACTATATCTATAGAGCAAACATGAGCATGATAACATAACGAATATATAATAGCCTTTCGGTACCTGATGTTTCTGCTATAGCATTCATCATTTAACTTGACAGTTGTTCTTACAGGTTTATGAATCAGATTACATTTCTTCTGATAATAAACCACCTCCAGTTGAGGATGGCACACCAAATGAGAGTGTTGCAGATGTATTTGTGAGGGTAACACAACTCATGTCGATATTAGAAACACAATATTCTGCAGATACAATAATTATTGTTTCACCAGATTCAGACAATTTGTCAGTTTTGCAAGCCGGTTTGATAGGACTCGATTTGCGAAGGTAAACAAATAGCAACTTAATTCAGAACGCATTCTAATTATGCTCATAGTCTTAGACTTTCTTTGATTATGGCATTCTGGTGATGCACAGACATGCTGATAATGGTCTTCTCCTATTCATCATGCAGGCACAGTGATTTGTTCTTTAGCCCAGGCGAGGTGAGACTCGTCGATCCAAATAGCATACCTGACTACAAACAACCAGCTTCTGCTGTTTACAAGTGCGCAAACCCTCCAAGTTGTAAATAATTAACTGCTCATGAGATTCGATATCTTCCATTGTATATATGACAATACCGCTGAATACTTGGTTACTTGATGGTTTACTCTCATCTGATTTCCAATATTACGAGACAATGGTTCTGATTTTTAAAATTCTGCCGAATAATAAGAATAAGAATAAGAAAACTGATAATAATAATAATAGTTTATTTTTGTAATTGTTTTATAAAAAATAGAAGAGAAGAGAAGAAAAAAAAGATAAAATATCAAAAGAAACAATTTAATTTTGTATATCTTAGAAATAGTACTTATAATTTGTTGAGAGGAATCTTGCATTACTTGTTAATTAATCCACCTAATTAATTAGTGATTAGAACGTTATAATATATAATTCTATTTAATCGTTATGGTACGTACCGATGATTTAGAGGTGCAAAGCGGATTATGTTTTTTTTTAATCTTTGAGGGAGTTTTATAATTTTTGAAATTCTTAGGAAAATTGCGAACTTTGTGAAGCTTCAAGGGTGTTTTTAAATTTTCCCAAAATATAATAATATTTCATTAGAATAAATTACTGAAAATAATTTGGTAAAGGATTCCTAGCTTGTGGTGAGACGGATAACATTTGACATTAAAACTTTTTAGGGCGGGATATATGCTCGAAAATATACGCGGTGAGGGATAGAGCCGAAAAGGGTTTTCGCCGCCCAAGTCCTCAGGCGTTACCAGGTCGCGCTTTCACTTTGCTCCTCGCTCTGCTAGCGGAACAAGGGCGGAGGAGAGGATGAGCGGTGCCGGAAGCGGAGGCAGCAGGGGAAACGGCCCGTCGTTAGCGATCACGATTCCGTCCGGGTCGAGGAAGCTGGTGCATAGTCTCAAAGAGATCGTGAACTGCTCGGAGGCGGAGATCTACGCCATGCTCTGCGAGTGCGACATGGATCCTGATGAGGCTGTCAACCGACTCCTCTCGCAAGGTGCCCGTTCCCTCAATATTTCCTTCTCTCTCTCGGTTGGTTCTGTCAGTGATGTTTCTGTTCTCGACATCAGATTGTGTGATAGAGGCGATGTACTAATGGTTTGAAATGAGAGGGACAGAGACGGAGGCGGTTTTGCATATCTGTATTTGTTTCTCCTTGGATCCGAGGAAAAAATAAATCCAGTTTTGCTTGCCAAAACGTTTGCTTTACTGAAAGAAAAACGTCTGGTGGAGGATTTCTACCCTTGTCTACGGAACAAAGGAAGAAGCAGCCTTTTTTCATGTCTCGCTTACTTGAATTTTGGATACTCGCCCTCAATATCTAACCTCAAAACATAGGAAACCTCACGGAAGTCATTTAATTCGTTAAGCAACTGTTGCTTGATTTTCAATACTTGGAGCATTTATCTTGCAATACCTTCACCCCGCAGGGTACCCGTGCCACCTCTCATCTTCCTTTGCTTAGCTTATTGTTGAAAAGGAAAAATAATGAGGGGAAGTGAGGCATATAATACAAACGTTTTTTTATCCTACTTGATGGATGCAATGTGTCACAGATCATTTTTATTTCCTTTTGGGTTCAAGTATGTTCATTTTTGTAGAGAGAGGCATTGCTATTCACTTGTATATACACTTCATATATTAGTACTCAATTGCCTTTTGGTACCCTCGAGAAATCACTTATCTTATCTAACCTCTATATCTGTTTGACCTCCCTGTTATATAAATATATACAACATTTAAATTGTCCTCTCCATCACTTTTTTTGGCCATTGAGTTACCTAATTAATGCTGTGAAATAGTGTGACTGATGAAATAATTTCTGAAAATTGTTAAATGGTAATCAAGCTCTCAAAGTAGGCATACATCTACTTACTGTTCATTCACAATGCAGATACTTTTCATGAAGTGAAGAATAAGCGCGATAAGAAAAAGGAGGTTAGTGAATGCACTGTTACACAATTTTTTTGGTAGATTTCACAGCTTTGGACATGCTTTAAGGTGTTTAGTAAGTATAGGTCGTGTGACCATTAAATTGATCAGACTGTCATAATCTTTGATGTCTTTGTTTCTATAGATCCTTGAGGTGATCACACATTCTTTTTCAACCACTAATTGAAAAGGGATATTAGTTATGTGTTCAGTTAATTATTGTTTTTAGCCTTCAAATGTTCTATTGGTAATTTTGTTAGACAAGGTAGAAATTTAATCCAACTTTCCCCTCTCTTTCTCTTTCTAGACCAGAGAATTTCCAGAAACAAAGTCTCGAACAGGGAACAACATCTCAGGAAGAGGAGCTAGGGGGAGCACAGACCGTGGCAGTCGTAATACTTCTTCCCAATCTAGTTCTATTGGTACGTTGCTATACTATTTTGGTTTCTATATCTTTGTTGGGGACTGTATATTATATGTATTTTTTTTCTATTTGATTGCAAATTTCTGTTCATCTATTTGTCCTTATAGAACATGGCATTGGCAAGGGTAAAGTCACATACAGGAAAGAAAATGGTGCTAATACTGTTCCAGTGTCACCTGTTTTGGAATATTCCACAGTACCAACTAATCCTCCTCAAACACAAACAATCGCAAGGTGATCACTAATTTAATTTCATTGGACTGGCTGGATATTTACATTGGAAGTAGTATGTTCCAATGCCCAGATAAATATTATAACTCTATCTTTTGGTGATTTGTTTTTTATTTTGGGTGTTGGATGCTTTAGATATGTTTAGGCAGTTGTAATTTAAGATGATGGTGAAATTGCAAGTTTAAATTTCTCGATAAATTTTCTTGACCTTGGTTCCAATAAAAGGATTTTTTTTTTGGGCAAAAATTAAAAGGGCGTCCATCATTTGTAAAATCATCAGATGAGCGCTTCATTTCCAATTAAAGTCAAATGGGCGCTCCATTTAACATGAACTATCCAAAATACTCTTACATTATTTAATCATTTATTCGATCGTGTAGAAGCTAGCAATTAACTTTTACAATTGTAGAAGCCAGTTGCTAACTTCTATAACAATGACTTTATATATTTTGATTTTGCTTCTCTGTGTGATAACCCGGTTAAAACAATATTTCAATGAGCAAACTAACGATGGGGACTCCATGACACTCACTACATTTCAAATGAATATTATTTAATCATGATTAATTATGTAGAACCTAGCATGTAGCTTCTATAACATGTAGAAGCTAGCAACTACCTTTTACAGCATGTAAAAGCTAGCAATTAGCTTCAAGTTTTTATCATTTTGATTTTACTTGTATGATTGATAATCTGGTAAAACTACATTTCAATGAGTAAAACAAACGTGTAGACTACATGTCACTCATTACATTTCAAATGAACATAATATAATCATGATCGAGTGTGTATAAGCTAGCATGTAGCTTCTACAGCATATAACAGCTACTTGCTAGCTTCTACACATTGTAGAAGTTAGCCGGTAGCTTCTATAACGTGTAGCAACTACCTGCTAGCTTATATACATTGTAGAAGTTAGCCGGTAGCTTCTAGACATTGTAGAAGTTACTCAGTAATTGAATCCATGGGTATTTTCGGAATAAAATTGTGGGAGGGTGCTCATTTGACTTTTTTTGGAAAAGGGGTGTTAATATGATGTTTCTCTTAATTTGGGGCGCTGTTTTGATTTTTGCCCTTTTTTTTTCTTTCTATGCTCTTTAGCTCTACAATTATGTATTGGCTATAGTTCCAAATGCTTGGATTGTTACACCATAATTTGATTCAATGCTTGGGTACCTTAGGAAGACATATATGGTACAAAGTCACTGGCAGAGTGTCAATACTTATGCTTTCTTTTAGTTATCTACTCAACAAGCTTGCTTAATTGTGCATGATGCTAGTCTATGTAACTTGGACTTGGATACAAGTGTCTAGTATGGATGTGGAACCAAGTGTTCAACATAAGTACTTATTAAAATCTGTACAACATGGGGGATAGTGTACATATGATGTCCATTCAGAGTGAGTGTCTAAGTGTCAATATCCTATACAAGTACAGAAGGGGTAGATGATGGGCTGATCCTTTATGATCACTTCAATATGTATAAAAAATTATGTAGAACACTTAGTGTAGGATTATTCCTGATGTTGTTGTGAAGAACCATACTACATAATTTGGTTAGTATTTTAAGTTTTTAACTTTGGACAAGCTCTGATGTCTTAGCAGAACTAAATGATTTTTGGATTTAGAGTAATATTTACTTTTTTTTGGCAAGACTATATGAGTTCTGATTGCCTTCTTTTCAATATTCATTGGTATTGCTTAACTGACAAGTTATATTCTAGATTTCTTCAATCAGTTCAAATTCCAGTTGCATGTGTGTTGTGTCTCATCCTTTTTTGGAGAATATCTAAACAAAGAAATGCTATTTTGTTCTTATTATGCCAAGTGGATGGAACTGCATGTTGTTTCACTCATATAAAATTATTTTCATGAATACGGCTTCACTTCATAATGAGACAATTGTAAATGGTAAACTAGAATCTTGCGGGAAACACTACAAGGGAAATGTTCTAGGCTTAGTAGAATAAAGATAGAATATATAAAATTTAAGTTTAGTAATATTAGATATAATGAGACAATTTTTAAGACAGGCGATGACAAGTTATTTGGAACTAAGAGCTTTAGATATTTAGGATTATTTTTTTAAAATGATGGAGTGATTGAGAGAGATGTCTTACATAGAATACAAGCAGGATGGTTGAAATGGAGGAGAGCGTCGGGTGTTTTATGTGATCGTAAAGTACCTCTAAAACTTAAAGGAAAATTTTATAGAACCACAGTTAGACCTGCTATGTTATATGGAGTTGAATGTTGGGTGACTCGAGTACATGAGTAGAAGATGAGAGTTGTAGAGATAAGGATGTTAAGGTGGATGTGTGGATATACGAGAATGGACAGAATAAGAAATGAGAGCATTAGAGAAAAAGTCGGAGTTGCATCCATTAAAGGAAAACTCCGAGCGACACATTTAAGATGGTATGGGCATTTACTTGGACGATCAATACATGTTTCAGTTAGGCGATGTGAAACTATGACAAACACGCATATCAAAAGAGAAAGAGGACGACCAAAAAAGACTTGGTTAGTTACAATAAAACAAAATAAAATTTATTTAAGTATAAATGATGATATAGTTGGAGATAGACCTCAATGGTGTAAAAGGATCCATATAGCTGACCCCACTTAGTGGGATAAGATTTGGTTGTTGTTGTTGTTGTTGTATGACTTCACATCATAAGTAAAGCTCTATTGTGGATGGTATCATAATTATCTGTCTCTAATGATGATGATCCTTACCTTCTTATCTTGATCAATCATGAAGCATGATATTGCAATAACTAGTTGGTACGTAGTGTCACAGGTGGCAAAATTGATCCGTTAATTTGTCAAGTCTAACCATTGGTCCAAATAATAGCTCATCACAACTGAGAATTTATCCATTAACTTATTAGGCCTGACCATTTGCCTAAAATACTTAAGACTTAAGTTACTAATACTCACTCATATAAGCTTATAAATCTTCTTCATGCCTATAGCTACCATGTAAGATTAAACTATGGTGGCAAAGAAGAATTCTGCTGTGTTTGGGTTAGCCAAGTTTCTTTGCACATGTCAGAGATTGACCCCCCTTCAATTACTTTTAATTTTTCCTGCTACTATTGAAAGGTAACTTTACAAGAAAAATAATCATTGAGCTAATATTCATCAAATATTCCTTTATTGTCAAGAGATTTCTGAATCGTATCATTCCAAAAATCCAAGATCTTACAGAAATAAGGGGATCCAGCTATCAGAAGATTTTCAGATCTTGGTAGTTACAGTTAATTGGATAGGCATGTAGCTATCCATGTTTGAATCTGACTCATGCCTTCTATTGTTGGACCTTGTATTTATCCTATTGTTGGTCTTGTTGCTAGGAATTGCTTGGATTTGAATAGGCATGATTCAGGTGTATTATTCGCAGCAATTCTTTCCACTTTATCACACATTGCAATGATTGCACTATGATGTTGTTAGGAAAGTGAAGGGGCAAGTCTTTGTGAGGCATGATCTTTCAAGTGTGATGGATTTTATCTACCTCCTCTTTTGATTGACAATGACAATGCTGCCAGAGATAATTTTTATAGCAAGAGTAAAGTCATAACAAAGCAGAGTGATCATGAGTATAAATAAAGTATCCTACTATCCTTCTTCAGTTTGCAGAATGCTACAGTTGGTTTCTTGGACTGCTGAACTTGAACTGTTGCAATTTACTCATGGTCATTCACTACCTATCTGGTTTAGGTAGTTGCACAATCCAGGGCAGGATTTTGGTTCTTGTTGGTCAATGATACTATAACATTACATCAATTTCTGGCTCTGTGGGTATATATGCTTTTCTTTATTACCTACTCATTCATTTAGTAAATGATCACATATCCAAATAACATAAACCCTCATGAAAGCCCTGTTCTTTACTTTAATATAAGCACTTAACTTTGCCACAAGGCATAGTTGTGTGAGGTTTAGTAATAGTTCTTTGTTTTCCATCAATGTTGTCAATGTTATGAAAGAAGAATGGATCCTTGATTTTGCTAAATATTCATATCAAATGGAAGGTCACCTGTATTTCTGGAGGAACTAGCACTGTTGCTTGCTTGATGCGCTCAGGCAGGATAGGAACGGATTGTTGTATTCCCTTGTTTATGCTTTCTCCGACATAGGATCTATTGAGGACATCATTCGTTCAGGGACATGATCAAAGGACTAAAGATAATGTTGGGGATATATGGAATGACTGACCATTATGTCAAGAAGAGTTGAACAATAGATGAAGATCATTTGGTTGATGAAATGTAGGCACTGGAAGTGATTCTCTGCAAATTAGGGTTCTTAGTACGAGCAGGAACTTCCGAAGAGAATATGATAGCTTCTAGGAATTCCCTGATAAATGGATATATAGAATTTCTTTACTGCTTGTTGATAAAAAATGAAACCTTGAATAAGAATAATAATTTGTGAACTATTGGTCATGATTTTAGTACCAGCTTTGTTTTTCTAGCTTGTAAAGAAACATCTTTAAAGCCTCTTTCTAGTTGTTGGAAAAAATGATTCCCAGCAATTGATTTAAAGCATGATTTATACTTCTATTATTACTTTTGACCAACTTGTAAAACTTTTTGATTTTATAAAGTATATTTAAAAATTTTGCTACTTGTATTGAATTATTTGTGAGCAGATCCTACGGTTTGGTTGTCCTCTAGTTTTTTACTACTTTTACTTAATTGGTTGTGAGTACTATGCTTATCAAATTTCCTTTCTTTCCTTATGTTTTTGCAGCAATCTGTCTTCTTTTGGAAATACAACACAACCAGCAAGTGTTGCTGAAGGCATTTCTATGCCAATGCAATCCTTATCTGGTTTCCATAACAGCTGGTTAGGCAAGCAGGGACAGATGTCCATGGCTGATATTGTTAAAATGGGTAGACCTCAAGCTAGACCTAGCATACCCGCCATGGAAACTGAAAGGTCTGACTTGACAAAAAATGCAACGATGTCAAATGTATCAAACCAGGGTTTCAAGGAATCCTCAATCGAAGTCTTTCAAACAGATTCAGAAGAAATTTCAGAATCATTTCAGGAATCTGATCATGTTTATGAGCATGGAGTTGATGACATGATTGCTGAAAATTGGCATATCTCTCAAGATGGATGGTTTGAGCAACCTATGGAAAGTGCATCAACCACAACTGGAATATCTGGCGTCAGTGCTTTTTATGAAAACACTTCAGATTTGTCATCATCTGCAATGGTTAACAGACCTAACTACCATATAGATTCTCACTTGGAAGGCATTCATCTGGAGGAAAAACTTAATATTAAAACATTGCCAGCTAAATGCAGATCCACATCTGCCTCTAGCATGCACTTTATGGTGGGTTCTTCAGTAGATGCTCCGCATTTAGATGAGGGTACAGTGGGAAATACAAATTCCCACCTATCACAAAGGCATGAGCTAGATCATTGTGAAGGTAAATTTCACCCTTCCTATGCACTTTCTTTATCTCTTTATTTTTCATTATCGATATTTGCTCTTCCATTGTGCACTGAATCAAATTTTTGGTTCTAAACATTGAAAATATGGAATTATTATTTACTGCTGGTTCAGATCCTTGTAATCACTAGCAATTATCGGTTTAAAGTACCTAACAAATTTGCTGGTTATAAAGATCATCAGTTTACGAGGTTATCTCAGACTCAATATCTTTGTTATTTTTTATTTGTCATTACCTATTACTTTTGTTTATTTATGTTGCATTGAGATTTGATATGCCATTCTAGATCCTTGAATCTTTCTTTCGGAGTTTCGGGTTTGATTTGTGGAAAGAGAACTTAAGAAACTAATGGTGAGTTTGGTTTGTGCATTTTTCATTTTCATTTTCATTTTCATTTTCTGGAAAACACGCGTTTCTGAAAAATGGTGTTTGGTTTGCATTTTTCATATCTGTTTTCTAAAAAAATAAATAGCATTTTCTAGAAAAATAAAGAATGTCTAAAAGTCATTTTCTATTTTCTAGCAAATGTGTCTTTTTTAGAAAATGAAAATGGAAAACATGCAAACCAAACGCACCATAAAGGTTTTTAGTTAAGTGAAACTAAAATTAAGTATGTAAATGTAATTTCACTTATGAGCAATAAGTAAAATAGATGAAAATGGAATTTTTATAAATTAGATATCTTGGGTTTTTTATTTAATAAGATGGGTTGAATGGAGAGGAGCTTGTAGAGTCTTGTGGGATTTTCCTATGTCACTTTTGGCTAAAAAGGAAATTATATGACTGGTAGGCCGAAATATTCAATTATTTAGAGTGGAAGCTTCTAGAGGGTTGAGGGAGACTAACCCTTACATTAATGTAATAAAGAATGCTTTAATTAATTATTTAATTTCAATATTACTAGTGGCATAGCATTGCATGTATAAATTGTATTGACAGACAATGATCCTTGTGTGTTTTATCTCATTATCTCCCACTTAACTTCCGCCTAGAAGTTAAGGTTGAGTTTCCTTTTTGACTTTGTTGTATAGTTGTTTCAAACATTTTAGAAGTTACCAATTGCATAAATGTTCAAGTGTGAACATTTTCTTGGAGTATATAATTTGGACCATGGTACAGAAATTAACAAGTTTACGTTATGAGATTTTAATAAATGGTGTATATTCAACAATTTTTTAAGTTAAAAATCATTAGGACAAATATGTAAATGAACAGTTCAGTATATTTACAAGTGTGATTGTCAAACTGTTATCAGGATTAAGCATCAAAATGCCTAAGCTTCAACCATATTGAATCAGTAGGATTAATTGAAAAGGAATTAATAGAAACATTTAAAAAACAAAAAAAAACAAATTTCAATAGTATTCTGATTAAGAGAATTTATATGACATTTTAAATTGACTTAATTAATTCATTCAAATAGTGCATTAACTTTTGGGTAATTAACTTACCCCATAACTAATTAAGTTAATTAAATACAATCGAACACCTTGCCTTCAAGTTCATTGATATCAATTTTTTGTCAAATCTTTATTTTTATTTTAACACTATTTTTTTTATTAATTAATGAAAGTTGACTTTTAAATAGGGGAACGGCATACATCAATTAGCAGAATTTATTTATTTTAATATTTTAATAATCATCACCATATACTCTACAAATTTAGAAATTTTTAATCAAATTTTAAAAAATAATTTATCATGTTTATTAAAAAATCCTGTGTCTATAAAGGCTACATTGTTATTGGTTTTCTTTGTCCTTTTCCTCTCCTTATCGTGGCACTCATGGTTCTGGGACCTGATGGACTATAGCATGTCGGGTATGCTTGTTTGTCTAAGGGTCCATGAGGATGGATCGTACTTGCAAAAAATGTAGGAAGGGTGATTCTCTTTGAAGGGGAATGCCTTTCGACTTTATTTGATGTGCATTCTTTTGTAGCTTTCTGCAAGTTTGCATGTAAACTCTATTATCAAGCATCCATGCTGAATGCATTTCACTCGAGTAGGTCACGCTGAGCGGATATTTAGACACCAATCTCTATTCATATATCAGTGTCCATGTGAATATCCATCTTGATAGGAAGTGGCTTCACTCATTGCGTGATCTGTTGGTAACAATACCCTAGAGAGAAATGTGCTGCTGGAACTGTGAGATTTTATTGGTGGCAAATCCTTTACTTACGTTTGCAGGTTTGAGTTGCAGATCAACGTGTCATGAGGACGTGTCATGGTTTTGGCACAGGAGTACATTGATATCTGATGAATTATACCCTATTATCCTCAATAGGAATATTTCATCTAAAGCACTTGACTATCTAAGGGCCTATTAGGTGGAGGTTTTCATTGTATCAAATAGACATGGTGTTTCAAAAGGGGAATGCCTCTAGACTTTGTATGATGCAGATCCTTTAATAGCTTGGTGCGGGAGCACACACATGCTTTTTGGAAGAGTGCCAATGCTAAGGATCATTTGATCGAGCAGATACTCATCTGGATTGTGCTACCTGGACGACAAAGTTTCCCAACCGCATAGTGATCTGTGGGTGTCTGCTTGAGTGTTGAACTCGCTTTCATAGTTTGAGCCTTTGAGGTTCAATGGAAACAGTGACCCATAATAACCCACTTGCCTCGTGCATTTTCTAACGCCTTGTTTTAATTCAATTGCTAAGATTTGTTGTCACCCAATGTTATAAGATTTTCTTACCTGTCTAACCAAGATCCATCAATTTGTTGCTTGGGTTTGCCACCCTCAATTTACTTTTCATCACTCTCTTCCCTCACGACCAAGCTAAAGCAATTTTTTTTCAAATTACTCTTGATTGACCTTGTTTAAAACGATTGCAGACCTGCTTTCTAAAAATGTTTTTTATTCATTGGCTTATTTCTTTGCTTCTTTTCCCACCTTTATTGATCTCCTTCAAAAAACTGATTTCTCATGAAAAATCACATCTATGATCTATCTTTCCTGATCCTGATCAGGACAAATCAATTATAACAACCATGCTGATGTTAAGCTCTTGGCTCTACTCACGGAAGGTTTGATCTTGATTCATTTCCATTTTTGTTTAATACATTACCATAAAGGGCACTTGAAATTTTCCATAGGATCTATTTTACGCCTTGTTTTTAGTTGGTAGAGTTGAGGTTTTGATATCATGACAATACTCTTGAACAATAATTTATTTTTCCTTCTTCCAGTATCCAATGTTTCTTTTCCTTTCCAAGGAACTCATGCAATGCTGTGAACATGATCAGCTGCTGTCATTTTGAGAATATCTACCTTTCTCTCCATGTCTGAGTTTTTTTTACTGCTGCAGATGGCAGGATTGAAATTTCATCAGCTGCTGCAAATTTGGGCCAGCTAAGTTTGCAAGAGGAAACAAGTCCTATTGAACCCAATCCTGCAGTGATAATTCCTGAGCATTTAAGGGTTACAAATTCAGAATGCACACGTTTGAGCTTTGGCAGTTTTGTTTCCGGTGCATTTTGTGGATCTTTAAAGTTGGACCCACTAAAAAGCAACTCTGAAATGTCGCCAGTTTTGAATGATGCTCCAAGAGTTGATGGTCCTTATGTGAGGTAACTTTTTTTTTTTTTTGTAAAACATTGTTGTTTGATTTCATTCTAATAAAGGGTGTCTTTTTATTAGAAATCATGACCACCATGATGTGCAACTCAAGACCACTCTGTCTGAGAACTTAGCTTCCGTATCTACATCTGGCCCAGAGAACCTTATCATGCCCTTAGTTTCACAAGCTGAAATAATGAGGAAAGACCCATTGGATGACGAACATGGACTTCACTACACCCATCCATCTGCTTCTAATTATGAATCTTCAACCTCTATGGAACCAAATACTGCAGCTTATGCTTTCTCACATGGAAATGCACAAATGCAAAGTCTTTCAGCTTTATCAAGTTTGATGGTAATGAACTAATCTATGATAGTCTGGTATGGGGATGATTTTATGGTGTTTATTTTTCCTAGCATTCACCCTGGTAAGGGTTTCGTTATACTGGAAAATTTAAGGTAGTTAATCTAATAATCATTGTGCAATCTAAAAGGCTTAGGCTTAGTGCATTCCTGTGCTTTTCTTGATAATTATCTGCTTACTGTTTTGTACCTATGCACATTTAGCTGGGTAATTTCTGATAGTTTTCCCCAATGTCGTAAGCCAAACCAAATTTGGCACTTCTCTTGATCAATTGGCTAAAGTAATTTTGATTCATAATGCAAATGACATCTTAATTAATACTGTGTTAGCATTCACCAGTATAACATACAAATTAGGAAACAGATCTCATGAGTTGGTTTATGCATTTTTTGGTTCTTATTTGATTAATTCACATTTCAAGTGGCCAGCATGTACTCTGCTTTAAATTTTTTGATGGCTTATGAATAATTAGTCCAATGTTTCAGCTATGAAATAAGCTTACTTATTTAAAAAAGAGGAAAACTCTTGTAGCAAGATTTCTACTTGCTTCATATGTTTATATATTTGAAAACAGAGTTCTTTGGAAAGAATATGTGATCCTTTTGATTGCCAAAAAAAACCCTATATTGTAGTTATTCCTACCTTTGATTCATGGAGGTTGAGGTGTTGTCACTTTTCATGATTTGAATAAAATAAGTTTGATTGCATGGAATTTTTCACCGTCAATATCCACCATGCAGCAGACAAGTGATCTACAAAATAGAATATTACCGGCGAGCGTTCCTCCTATTTGGGAGTTCGATCTTCCTTTGTCTACATTGTTGACCACCCAGTCAATGCCTATGAGGTATAGCACAACAATATCATCTGATAGTGGGCCAAGCGTATCCATGCCTCAGGTAATCGCTAGCTTCTTAAATTCTTATATACCTTATTTTTTGACTGCTTGGAATTTGGTTTACAAATTGGCAAAGTATCTGCTGATTTTTATGGTCATTCCCACTGGGATTATGTTTATTAATTTTTTTTTCACAAATCGGAAGCAAACATCTGCTGATCATGACAGACATTTTTATTATGTTCAGTGGGCATGTTAAGTTTTTTGGCTCTTTTTTTCATTGGTTTCATGATAGCAGCTATCTCAGTTGTAGTAGCATGTATTTGTCACCAATCTGTTATTTCTTCTGCCCTTATGGTTCATATGCAAACATGAAACGTCAAGTGTTTTAATTGATAATTACTGCATGGTATTTTAATTGATAATTACTGCATTAAGAATTGAAGGAATCATTTTTTTTGTTCTCAAGTAATACCTTTTGCAGGCTTTGAACCCAGGAGTGTTTTCAAATCATCATTCTACTCTGCAATCCTTGCCAAGCACCACTATGCTTGCAAGTCCTGCATTTCAACACCTTCCTCTCCACCATTACTCTCAGCCATCTCTTCCAATAGGCCAATTTTCCAATATGATAAGGTACCCTTTCCTTCCCCAAAACTATTACCTGCCTTCTTACCAACAAACATATGCTGCAAACAGTCCGTTCCACCAAACAACTCTGGTTCCTGCTGCGAATACCAAATATCCACAGCTTCAATATAGAAGTAGCTTGCCTCTGACAAGCTTACCACAGGCTTATACCAATTCCACTTCTTATGGAGAGTTTGGAAACTCGTCAACCCTTCCAGGGAGCTTCACCCTTAACCACACATCTCCATCTTCTTCAACAATTGGGTTTGATGAAGCTTTGAGATTGCATTACAAAGAAGGTTACACGTCCAGTCAGCAGGTATTAGTGATTTCACCTCGGTTGCTAATCATTTTAACATAATAATCTGAATTAACTATGAGATTGGGATTGCCAGATTGAGAACCCTGCGATGCGGATTCAGGGTGCTGGTTCTGCTCTTCCAGCCAGCAACTACTATGATTATCAAAGTCAGAATCAGATCCCAGGAGTTCATCAAAATCAACTGGCCATGCTCGGAGCTTTGGGGTACCAAGACATGCACCATACACAGGGTGGCTCCTCAAGCCAACCTAACCATAGGGAAGGGAATTTGAATGACTCTCAGTCCATGCAATCACAGTCGACAAACCATATCTGGCAACGTGGTTACTAAGCCCTTGCTGATGACTCCGCCTTTTTTATGGGTCCTTTAAAGATTGTGTGTGTGAGTTTGATCAGATGTATACGCCATTTGATGCTTTCTAAACTGACCAGAAGGACTCAACTGGTTGGCGGTTGCTAATTTCATTTGACAGTTTTTCGAGTGTGCCTTGCTTTTAGCAATTAACGTGAATTCTTGTAGACTAATCTTGTTTGAAGAAAACATTTACAACTTACTTTCACCCTGACGCATCTAACAAAGTTTTGTTATTTGGTTCTTCTACATATGGAATTGTTTTCCAATAAATTATGTCATTTAGCTTGAAGAAACCATTACCATTTTATGAACTTTCTATTCGTCACCTTCCATATTTTAACTTTAGGAATTAGGATGAATATAATTTATTTATGAACTTTCTATTCGTCACCTTCCATCACCATTACAAGTATACACTTTATAATTGTTAATTTATTTTGAAATAATAATCAGTTTGTATGGGAAAAGTCTGAGTTCAATCGGTCTCTTTTTTGTAAAAAAAAAAAAACTCTCAATGGGTCTTTTAATAAATAAAACCCTTTGAATACTGACAAAAACTTAGGGTTTTAGTCATGTGAGATACTTATATTTATTATTATGATAAATCAAAATCAATTTAAATTTTTACTCAGTATTTGATTTGGAAAAATTCATGCATATAAAATGTTGGCAATTTGGACAATAAACTCTTTTGTTGTAATATTTTGTACAGAAGAGTTGGCATATATATACACTTTGTATAAAATAGATAATACTTAGTTGGAAAATTTTCTTATTTGCCCCTGAATTTAGTTTAGAATTTTTTTCTTACAAAAAAAAAGTTGAATAAAATAAAATAAACACTTAAAATTAATTTTTCAACCTATTAAAAGTTTAAAATTTTAATGTAAATGTTATTTTTAAATTATTTTATTTAAGTTTTAAAATAATAAATTAAGACAAAAGTTATCTAACAGACCTGGATCAAATTATACCTTTCTTAAAAAATTAAAATTTGAGAGCCTTTACATGTTACCTAAAAATAGAAAAAAAAAACAGTAGGGACTGTAGGGTACTGCATTTGCCAATGTCTAATTTCTTAAGTTCTGTAACAGTTGTGATTATATATTTGACGTTGACTTTAGCCAAATCTAATCGTACATTAATCAAGTGGAAAATACTGAATCGATTGTTTGCCTCTTAAATTTATTCCCTTTGGTCATCTGATTACTCCAGTTTGATTAGATCTCGTATCGGAAACAAATGCCTCATACTGCAACAAATTAATCCTGCAATTACGGCGGACCAAACAAAACGCGACAACTCCAATTTTCATTTCTGAAAATTAAAGTATAGACAAGAGAACTGAAAACGAATTATGTGTTCAATTGACTTTTTCTATTTTTTTTGTAAATTGTTTTTTGTCAAAATCCCAAACACTCGATCAACGTCAACCTAAGAATCGTGTCATTAGTTCTTTCAACGGAATGAAATTGATTCTTAAGGTCGATCTATCTACTACTGCATTATTACTTTTCTGATAGCTTAATCTCTCTTAATGTTCCGACATTAACTCCCTCCTCTCGTCCTTTGGAATCCATGGAGCAAGCACGCCAGCGCCCGCATTGCACTCACCTGCTCCTGCAGCGCCTCGATGTAGTCGGCCGTCTCCTCAAACAGCCGCTCCGCTTCCATGATCTCCTCGCCGCCGGGGACCAGCCGCTGCAGGGTCCTCACCCGGGCCTGCAACATCTTCTCCTCTGGTTCATCTTCCACCCCCAACTTCTCCACTTCCACCGCCGCCCTCGTAGTCGTCGTCGTTTCCTCTTTGCTGATCAAGAGGCGGCGGCGGAGGAGGAGGGCGCGGCTCCAGTGTCGGCCGCGAGAGGAGCGGGCGAGGCCCAACTCGGCCGCCGTCTTGATACGACGGCTCCGCTCGAGGAGGCCGGCGTCGGCTTTCCCATCGGTATCCATGGATCTGCGTTGGCAACTGAACTGATCGAGGAGGAGACCAATTCTATATATAGTTGGTAAATTGATGCTCGGCGGCTATTGCAGGCAGGCAGGCTAGCTATGGCCGCGAGGCACAATTATGGATGTAGTGACGTACGGCAATGAAAGATGACATGCGGCGAGCGAGGGAGGAAAGGGGCCGGTCTGCGCGCTAGAATGAATGGCAGGAACAGATTGGCTCAGTGATTGACCCTGTTGGATGCAGGGGCCGGGCATGTTGCGGCAAAGTTAAGTGCTTTGTCTACCAGTTCGGCTCGGCTCGGCTCATAAGGCTAGGCGTGGTTACATTCATTAATTGTTTGTTTGTTGATGAGCATCCATTGATCGATGGATCGATCGCTGTGGAAAATTATTTTGTGTACGTTTTTGCAAAACTATTAATGTCGTTCAATCAAATCGGAAAAAGGTCCGATGGAATAATTACACCATTTAATTACACTCTCGGTGTTCGCTCAGATCAGGGAGTGACAGACAGAGCACGATGCATGTGCTTCAGACGGCCGAGGAACACCACGCTACGCGCGTCACTGACAAAGAAAGCGGATTGCACCGATCGAGAGGTCCCATCCGTGTCCATGCTTCTTCCGTAACATCTAAATCTGATCGTCAACAACCGTCTCACCGCGTGTCGTGCTCTGCTCCCCTCTTTAACTATACTTCTTCTTCTTGCCCGCTCTAATAATTCACATGCACGCTCTCTATATCTCAATCTCAATCACCCCCATCGCCCATCACTCGCTCTCGCTTTCCATGTGCCTGCGACGACGCCGTGACATCCTCCATGTGCTGCCCAAAAGCAACCTGGTCGGGTAGTTCCTTATCCAACAGCAAACGGCGCATGGCTAGCTCCAGCGCGCGCCCAGTTCACGCTTCCGCGACCGCGACCGCGCCCGCGCCAGCGGAATGAGGTGGAGGTGGTGGTGGTGGCCACATGGTTTCACATGGGAACCTACTGCCCATGTGCACGCCCTCGGAGCAGGCGCTCCATTTCCCCCACCGCCGCGCCGGCCGGCCCCATGCAGCCGACACCGGACCCGGCGGTGGGCCACGCGCGCGAGCAGCCACAGGACGATCCAGTCCCTGTCGCGCGCTCGTGTTGCGTCGGTGGCGCGAAGGGCATTGAATAGTTGAACCGGCCGTGGACATGGTTGGCTCCGTGCATGGCTCGCAGGATGTGCAGGCCCACTCCGCCAGGCACGGCCACCCCGAGTGGCGATCACCACCGGAGTGGCGCACTCAGAACTTGTCTCCGTACTCGCGCTTCCAATTCCTTCCTCCTGTACAAAGCCCTGCAGATCGATCAGCAACAGTTTCAATTGTGGCCAGCAAATTGTGGATCACGCCACGGGCACGCAGGCGGGCAATCAATTCTTTCCTTATTTTATTGTAACAGCACTTTAATGAACATGGTGGTCAATCCAGATTGACACGGAAAGCTATATGGAGTCAAATCAATTAGAAAAAAAAACTCCCTAATGTGGCATCTCACTAGGTTAGCTAGCGTGATAAAGTGTCCACTTTAGTTTATGATATTAGATTGTATAAAGTACGTCTCAACTACCAAAAAAGCAGGGCATTTGGCTGTTAGGAGGGCATTTGGGAGGTAAGTCCAAGTTTATATTCAATATGAGTGCTGATCTGATTGTAAGAACAGGGGCCTCTCGTTCGATGGAGTCAATGCCACGTGAAAGTCAAAGTGACAGGTAGCCGGCCGGAGAGGGGTGGGTTCGACCGACCGAGCGGCCGGTCGGTGTCTAGTGGATGGTTAAAGGCGCCCTGTCGAAAGTCAGGGTTCCGGCGCTCAGCGGACAAGATCGCAGGGCCGATCGGACTGCACGCTCGGCCAAAGCCATCAGGTAGCATACTGCTAATAGTCTCCACAAAGCACGTGATTGAGAATCTCCAAGTAAACCACCGTATACGTCCGGCCGGATGTCGCAGAAGCTGGCCGGCCGGACACCCTCCAGGGAGTAAGGGCAAAAGGACAAGTGACATCTTTTTCTGACAGCGGGTATGTTTCACATGTAGGCCATACTCCAAATCTTATGACAGGGGGTTCCGCTGTCCCATCGAGGACATGCTTGGACTGTAGCAGTATGGGTCAGGTAAGCTCACTGACAAGCCCTTACTGGGGTATGGGCCACGGACACGTGTACACCTCGGTATGTGTACACTCGCTTCTCCGCTGCCCTATATAAAGGCCCTCATCCTTCGCCGGAGGGACGCGTTCTAATATTTTGGGAGCCACTTTTTCACTGCCTGCTTGCCTGACTTGAGCGTCGGAGGGTCGTCGCCGGGAACCCCTTCCCGGCCCGACTTTTGTGCAGGCTCGCCGGAGATTCGTGCGACTAGACGGAGGCCTACGTCATCGACTAGGAGAGCGCCACGTACCCAGCGTCCGTTGGTTCAGCGACTCGGACATGATCAATTTGGCGCCGTTTGTGGGAACGCTCCTGCATCCGAGCGGAAGCAATGAACGAAGCTGGACGACAACACACGGTGACGCTTTCCACGGAGGAACTCGACGCTCTGATCGAGTTGAGGGCCGCCAAGCTTGTGGAGCAAAAACAGAAAGCACCGGCCGAGCGGCCGGAGCAGCAAGCAACGTCAGCATCTGGTGGCCGAGCGGAAGCACCATAGGCCACTGTTCCATTCCATCGGGCCTTATTCCGCACCCCTGAAGCCGTAGCAACTAATCGAGATCGGGGATCTTCTTCGGATGAAATACCTCGACGAGACGACAGAAAAGGGAAAGCCCCTCGAGCGGACTCATCACCCGAGCGAATTAATCGCCAATTTTCAGAGGCTATTCTACGAGACCCTCTGCCCAAGCATTATGTGCCTCCGACGATCGGCGAGTACAATGGAACCAGCGACCCGGATGATCATTTAGGTAAATTCGATAACACTGCAACTTTGCATCAATACACAGATGGGGTGAAGTGTCGAGTTTTCCTCATCACCCTTTCCGGATCGGCTCAACGATGGTTTCGGAGGCTGCCGGACGGATCCATCACAAGCTTCAAGGACTTCCGAACGACCTTCCTCTATCATTTTGCAAGCAGTCGACGCTATCAAAAAACCAGCGTTAGCCTGTTTGCCATCAAACAGGAAGCCCGCGAATCAAGAGAGTGGCCATGGACATTCCAACGGCCACCTCGGAGACCATGATGAATGCCTTCACACAAGGCCTCGCGGATGAGGATTTCTTCCGATCACTCATTCGGAAGCCGCCTCGAGACTACGACCACATGCTACACCGGGCCAACGAATACATCAACGTGGAGGAAGCCCAAGTAGCCCGGAAATAAGAAACTCTAACCGAGCGGGCTCCTCCTGCCGAACGGAAGCCGCACGCTCAACCACCCAGAGGACCGAGGGCCGAAGCAATCCGCTCCCCCCATGCTAGGTCCCACGTGCAAGAGGTAGCTGCCGCTCGGCCCAAGCCAAAGAAGAAATGGACCCCAATGTTCTGCTCCTTCCACCGGACGGATACGCACAACACAAGGGATTGTCGAAGTCTTCCCTTGATTGCTCATCCCGTTTCCCGAAGTGGTGGTCGACGATCACCCTCATCCGATAGACGACAGAGAACTCATGAAGCCGATCAGACTCAAGCTGACAGGAGAAAACAACAGACTCCCGATCGGCATCGCTCTCCGAGGAGGGAGAATCGCCGAATGTCTAGAGAACGGTCCCGACCGTCCGCTCGGGAAGAAGAAAATAGGAGCAATACTTCCCGATGCAAGATCAACATCATAGCTGGTGGGCCGACCGGAGGAGATTCCAATCGTGCAAGAAAGGCGAGCGTCCGGCAGCTCCAGATCCATGCAGTCGGCTGCAGCCGAGAGCGGGCGAGTGGACCCGAAATCAGTTTTGGGTCCGGGGACTTGGAAGGAGTTGAAGTGCCCCACGACGACGCTCTGCTCATCAAAGCGGTAATAGCCAACTACACTATTCACCGCGTTTTTATTGACACAGGAAGCTCAGTCAACATCATATTCAAAAAGGCGTTCGATCAACTGCAAATTGAACGCGCCGAGCTGCTGCCCATGACAACCCCCCTCTATGGGTTTACGGGCAATGAAGTCCTGCCGGTTGGACAGATCCGACTGGCTATCTCACTGGGAGAAGAGCCGCTCAGGAGGACGCGTACAGCAAACTTCGTGGTGGTTGACTCTCCCTCATCATACAACGTCATTTTGGGACGACCGGCGCTCAGCGAATTTCGAGCGGCCGTCTCCACCTTCCACCAGAAGATCAAATTCCCCGTCGAGGACAAAGTGGGAGAAGTACGGGGAGACCAACTGGCAGCTCGGCGATGCTACGTTGAGATGGTCCGAGCAGAAGCCAATTCCGCTCGGAAGTCGCCACGGATCGAGGTAAACGCTATAACTGAGAAGCCTCCCTCTCTAGTTTATGAAGAAAAAGAGGAAGTGCAGATACACCGGACCCGATCGGAGGCCACGACATTCATCGCGTCCGATCTGGAAGCGAGTCAGAAGGAGGAAGTGATCCAATGCCTCCGAAGAAATCATGATGTCTTCGTCTGGTCGACCCATGAGCTGCCCGGAATTTCACCAAGTATAGCGCAGCATGAGCTCCACGTCCGACTGGACGCTCGACCAGTAAAGCAAAGAAAAAGGGACTTCAGCGCCGAGCAGAATGCCATCATTCGAGTGGAAGTTGAGAAACTCTTGGAGGCCGGCCATATACGCGAAGTTCAGTTCCCGAGCTGGCTGGCGAATGTGGTGCTAGTTTCCAAGCCCGGCAACAAGTGGAGAGTGTGCATCGATTTCCGGGACCTTAACAAGGCGTGCCCAAAGGACTTTTACCCCTTGCCCCGAATCGATCAACTGGTGGATTCTACGCCGACTGTGAGTTGATATGCATGCTCGACGCCTATCAGGGATATCATCAAGTGCCGCTCGCCCGGGAAGATCAAGAAAAAGTTAGCTTCGTGACGGCCGACGGCACCTACTGCTATAATGTGATGCCGTTCAGATTGAAGAACGCGGGAGCCACTTATCAACGCTTGATGAACAAAGTGTTCAAGGATCAGATCGGGCGGAATCTGGAAGTTTATGTGGACGACATTCTTATCAAGTCTGTCCGAGCGGCCGATCTCTTCAAAGACATGGAGGAAACCTTCCGAACGCTGCGGAAATATGGAGTCAAGCTAAATCCCCAGAAGTGCCTGTTCGGAGCAAAAGGAGGGCGTTTCTTAGGTTACATAGTGACCGAGCAGGGTATCGAAGCAAATCCCAGCAAGGTGAAAGCCCTACAAGACATGCCGCCTCCAAGAAATATGAGGGAAGTGTAGCGTTTGACCGGTCGGATAACTGTTCTGTCCAGGTTCATCTCCAAAACTGCCGACCGGAGGCTTCCTTTTTCCAAGATACTGTGCAAGGCCGCTAAGTTTCACTGGGGCGAAGAATGCGATCGGGCGTTTAAAGATTTGAAGGCATATCTGAACTCTCTCCCGGTATTAGCCAAGCCGGCTGCGGGTGAGCCACTTTGTATCTACTTATCTTCAACCGAGCAAGCTGTCGGCTCGGCACTAGTAAGGGCGAGCGGAGAAGAGCCTGTATATTTTCTGAGCCATATTTTAAAAGATGTTGAATCTCGCTACACTGGGCTCGAGAAACTAGCTTTCGCTTTGGTCCTCGCCGCTCGACGCCTCCATCCTTATTTCTTGGCTCATACTATCATCGTCCGGACGAATAGCCCATTGGGAAGAGTGCTGTTGAATCCCGAAGCGTCCGGACGGCTCATTAAATGTACGACGGAGTTAAGTGAATTTGACATCCAATACCAGCCCCGCTCGGCAATCAAAGCGCAGTCCTTAGCAGACTTTGTGACTGAGGTGCAGAATTCAGAACCGGAAGCTATGTGGAAAATATTTGTGGACGGATCATCCACTCGGCTCGGAAGCGGGATTGGAATACTGTTGCTCTCCCCTCAAGAAGAAAAGATGCACTTATCCGTCCGGCTGGATTATAAAGCTACAAACAACGAATCCTGTCCGAACCAGGGGTCAACGAACGCTGGGGATGCGGCGCTCCCTGCTGGATCCTCGAGTGCTCCGACCAACCTGCAACAAAATCGAGCCGGGGGGGGGGGGGGGGGGGTCCCGGCGACGGCCCTCCGACGATTAAGTCAGGCGAGGGAATAGATGAAGAAAGTGGCTGCAGAATGAAGACTCTCGTACCTTCGGTTGAAGAAGTGGAGGCCTTATATAGACCTCTCAAAGGAGCCTGGGCACACCAATCGAAGCAATCACCTGCTTTCGACCATGCCCAGGTGTGGGCCTGTCAGAAGGGCATCCCTAAGACCATACTGTTGATACAATCACCTGCTCTCGACCATGCCTAGGTGTGGACCTGTCAGAAGGGTATCCATAAGGCCATATCACTACTGTATCAACCTTTCCGTGACGTGATGGTGGGGCCTTTAATAGTGCCATCTTGCGTACAGTCTAATCATCATGCCTTTGCTGACATACCATATCCCGAACCGAGCGAATAGGTCGCTCGGCTAACCACTGTTTCCTCGCCCTTATATCACGGGCTGGAACGCCGGGCCTTCGTGTGCTCACCGGGCAGCCCCCATTCGTGCTCCGGGCCTGCTTCGGCGAAACCCAAGCCTATGGCTGGGTTATCTCTAGCTCGCTCGGACCGCTCAACGCTTGACGCGCCAGCTCCGCTCGGACCTCCATCCATCTGCTCGGCCCGCTTAATGGGTCCTCCCATTCTACCGCCGGATCACTTGCCTCCCTTCAAGTCTAGTCGAAGGAGGCGGTGAGTCCGACCGACCAGACTATGTGGGCGGTCGTCGCCTTACCGTCGCTTATAATATCCCTTGAGCCGTTCGGCCTTTATGCCAAATTCAGCGCTCGGCTCTTCGCTTTGGATGTCTTGGCGCCAACGTGGATGTTTGCTTGTCTAAATCTTCGAAAATCACGCAAATCCTTTTCATTAAGTCGAAGCATGCGCGGTATTGCGCCTGGTGACTGAGCGCCACGTGGCTCTTCTCGCGTGGTGATGATCTGTACGATGGGACGCCGATTGTTTTGAAATGGACGGTTAGATGATGACCTCGTCTCGTGACTCGCATCCACCGGACGGTGACCGACCTCGTTCGCATAAAGCCTTCGCTTCGCCTTCTTACGCGCATTCTCTGTTTAATTGCGCGTCCTCCGTCGAAGGTGCCCACGGCACATCGTTACGGCTGTCCTAGTTCTTGCCTCTTGATGGTTTTCGGCTTTCTGGTGATCCTCTCCGTTCATCTTCCCTCATAAGCTTCTCCCTTCCTTTCGTCGGCCTTTCCCTTTCGGGGAACTCCTTCGTCCCATTGCTTGCGAACTTTTATCGTCCTCCGTTTCCGAGTTTCTTTCGGCTTCCTTCTTTCTTTTCTTGGTACTTTAGTCATGGCGAGCACTTCCGTACTGTTGATGTTCATGGTCCCTGGTATATGACCATGGAGAGTAAATTTGACGAGGAGGGCGCTCGGCGTCTCGTTCGGACGTCGGGATCCCGGACGACCATGAAATAGTTGTAGCCGCCCGACCGAGGCCCCATAACCCGCCGATCGGTACCATTTGTTTTTTCTGGACCAATTCCAGGTGGCCTTAGATTTCCTACCCATCCATTTATTTTGGAAGTTTGTAATTATTTCCGCATCCCGCTCGGCTAACTTGTGCGAGCGGGGTGGTCATCCTCTTTAGATTGCATAGTATTCCACTTGACCCCAAAATATTCCACTTCTTCTTCTACCCCAAACAATCCGAGTTGGGCACTTTTATTTTCCAAAGTAGAATAGGCTTCAAATTTTGTGATAATATGTCGACCTCCAACAAGCACTGGAAGGAGTTCTTCTTCTATATACGGCTTCCCGAGCGGCCAGCATTCCGAACCAAATTCGAGCAATCCAGCCTACCTTCATGCGGCAAACTGGTTGTCCGGTCAGCGGTACAAAATCGACCAGTTGCTTCTCAAGGGGGTGTTGTACATTTTTGGATTATCTCCCGTTCGGGCCAATCTTCCCTACCGCATGGGTAAGGACTCTTTACTCACTTCGCCTTTTTTGTCTAACTGATTTTAATTTTTTCTACTGCAGCTGAAGTCATGTGGCGCTCCAAGGCTACTGATCATCTGAAATTGAAAGCCGTGGAAATTGAGGCGGCTACCAAAAAAGAACTCGCCGAGCGGGGTCTAATCCCCAGCCGCCCGGCAGCTACAGGAGAGGGGGGGACGCAGTCCGCCCCTGAAACAGAAGTTACCCAATCCGCTTCAACAGAGGTTGAGGCGGATCCTATTTCCTCTGCTCCAGCCGAGTTGGGAGTCCCCCAGGCCGGGGATTCACCACTGGAAGTTCGGCGGAAACGTCGAAGGGACTCCAGCCTTCCGCCGACCCCCGAGGGCGAACCACAGGCGCCGATCGAGATCGCTTCGCCAGATCGCACGTCGTAGCAGATCAGGACCCCCGTGGCCTCGCCCACCGCACAGCCTTCTGGCTCTCCTCCACGGACTCGTCGTCGCTTACGACGGTTGGGCGAAACATCAACCATAGGGGAGTCCTCGGGCCAGGCGACGGCGGCTGAGGAAGTGCCGGCCGGCCACCCGACCGTCAAGACTACCCTTCGATTTCCATCGGAGGAATATTTATTGTCTGCCGATCGGCCATCAAGCCCCGTTCATGAAATAACCTTGACGGGTCCGCTTGCCAAACTTTTCGAGGACGCCCAGATTCGGGTGGCCCTCATGACGCCCAAGCAGCTCGGCGATAACCGCATGCAGCAGGCCACTCAGGTAGGTTCATTTTTCTTCTTGTGCCCCGCTACTGTTTGGTTCCTGATTTTATTATTTCCCTTACAGCATTGGGCCGAGCAAATCGCCACTAGCCATCGGCTAGCCGAGCTGGAGGGTCTCATGGAAAAACTCCAAGTCTCGGGGGGTCCAGCGGCCGAGCGGGGGAAACATGCCGTCGAGGCCGAACAGAAGAAGTCCGCCGACCTGGCTACAGAGGTGGCTCGGCTAGAGGGCCAAGTCAAGAAGCGCGAAACGGATGCCAAACGCGCTACTGCCCGGAAGAAGCGAGCGATAGCTGATCTGGACAAGATGAAAATAGATGTCCGTGCGCTAGATCAGCGATCCAAGGATCTGGAGGCCCAGCTGAACGCCGAGCGGGAGGACCGTTCGGCAGAACGTACAAAGGCTGAGGTGGACTTGAAGGCAGTCCAAGATTCCTTAACCGCTTCCCGGGCGGTACTCAAAAAATATAAGGAGGGAGAGCCGAGTCGCCTAGCCGCAGCGCGCCAAGAATACCTCCGCTCGGAACGGCGCGAAATTCGGCGGCAACGTCTCCTCAACTTTCGCCGAGGCGGTCAAGGTCACCATGGCGTACTTGAAGAAGGGGGGGCACCTTCCTGCTGACCTGAGCATTCCCTCTTCAGATCTGGCGGCTATGATTGAAGATATCCCGGACGCCTTTTTTAATTTTGAGGACCCGGAGTGAAGTGAGTTCTTCCCAGTACTTTCTGTATATCATCCGCTCTGCTGATGTAAAATTTTTGCATGTGCCGATCGGCGTAATTGTCTTCCTTTGCCACTATTTTTGTTTGCCCTTCATTGCCGTCTCTTGTCTGTTTGGTGCTTATTCGTAGAGTCAGTGAAGCTCCACGTGTTTCCCACTAGACGACCGATCGGGTCAATTAATTGACTCGATTTCCTTGAAATCGTTTAGCGATTGGCTATACTGTTTGCATTCAGTGAATGCGAAGTATTGGCAAACCGATGGCCGATCGGACTTAATTAATTTAGTACTTGCGAACGCTCGTTATTTGGCGTCCTTAGTTCCGTCCAGTAAGTTCACAGTCGCGGGTGCGTGGAACGATTATGATCGGCGGCTCTTGATCTTTAACGGGCGGAATAGATATTTATAGCCGGTCATGCTCTTGATTTTAACGAGAGCTGGTGCGCGGATATTTATAGGCAGTCGGCGCGACTTTACGGTTTAGCGCGCGGATATTTATAGCCGGTCAGCGCGGCTCTCGATCTTTAACGACGGAGCTCGTCGGTCGTCGGTTACGCTCGGAGGATTTATGACGCGGCTCGTCTCTCGGTTTAACGTCTGGGCTAGGCGGTCTTCGCCGAGAGTTTATAGACGCCGGCTCGTCTCACGGTTTAACGTTCTGGCTAGACGGTCTTCCGCCGAGAGTTTATAGACGCCGTCTCTACGGTTTAACGTCAGGCTAGACGGCTCGGAGAGTTTATAGATCGCCGGCCCGTCTCTCGTTTAACGTCGCTAGGTCTTGGGCGGATTTGTTTATGGACCGCTCTTCCCGTTTAACGTCCTGACGCGGATATTTATAGCCGGTCGGCCGACTCGATCTTTAACGACGGACTCGTCGGCCCTCCCGTGCCGAGCGCCCCGGCCTTCGTATCATATCCCGCTAGAACAATATTTATGCCGACCGAACAACACGGATCATTCGCTTCGGTTTAAATATATAACCTCCGACGATCGGCTGGGCTCGTTGGTCGAGCCCTTGGCTCGTTATTATTCTCCCACCGAACTACTCGGGCCTTCATTGGTCGATTGGCCGGTTATTATACCTGTCCACTCGGGCCTTCATTAGTCGGCGCTTGGCTCGTTATTATACCTCCGACCGAACGGCTCTTCATTGGTCGAGCGCTTCGATTATTATACCTCCTACCAACGGCTCGGCCTTCATTAGTCGCGCATTCGCTTATTATACTGGCGATCCTCGGGCCTTCATTTTCTGGACGATGCCTTATATTTGTTCTCTTGATTTTCATTTATGCATTTCAAGTATTGAATCGAAAAAGTACACGTGATGATTTACATTGGCACACCTTTCACCCGCCCGGTAAGGCCGGAGGTGGTTTGCGCTCCACGGCCTATCTAGCTGCCGGCCGTCCTCATCCTCCAAATAATACGCGCTCGAGCGGAGCTGATGATTTTGAAGGGAAACCCACCGAGCTTCGCTTGCCGACGTCGCCAATCGCTTGACTTTCTTCCACAAGATCGCCGACCGGAATGATGCAGGAATGACAGTAGGTTGTAGTTTTGCTTCATCC